>NC_062221.1:46761649-47064680 GCF_902686445.1 Sciurus carolinensis
GAATCTAGGGATGGCTTAGCTGGATACTCAGGTTCTCAAAACCACTGCAATCAACAGCTAGGGTTGGATTTTCATCTGGAGGCGAGACTAGGGAAATCTTTGCATTCCCACTTGAGTAGATATTGACAGTATTTGGTCTCTTTCTTCTTCCAAGCCCAAAAGAAAGTCTAAAGCAGGTCTACTAGTAAGACAGACTTTTGTATAACACACCATAATAGCAGGAGTGACAGCCCATCACTTTTGCCATATTCTATTAGAAGCAAGTCACGGGCACCCTGATACTCGAAGGGTTGAGATTATATAAAGATGTAAACACCAGATTTGGGGGATTGTGAGGATCACCTTAAAGTTTGTCCACCACAGGGAGAGGGGTCATTTTTAAGTGGTGTGATGACATATTGTACCATATATAAGAATGAAACTAGTGTGCCAGTATGAATGGTGGTCTGAAGTTAGAGACAGGTCGAAAGACATAAATCTATGTCTTTTAGGTATTTCTTATCTTGGAAAGAAACTTTCATTATAGAGAGTAGTTTGTTATATTTTTCTTCTTCTGAAGAAGAAAGGCCATAAAACTTCCCGGTAGTCACTGAAAACATTTTGCACTTAGAAAAGAAAAGGATAGTACTTTGGAATGACTCAAGGTAGGTTTCCTTAGAAAGGGGAGGAACAGGGCAAGGGACTTTGTCCTGAGGAATGGGACAAAATTAGATTCTTTTATGTTTCAAGGGTTTAAAATAGATTCCCTGGAAGGAAGCAAAGACAGAGGATGATAAGAAGTCTTTGAGGAAGCAGGCACCAAAATCAGTTCTGACCTGTTCACCCTGGCTTAGTCTACAGCCTCAGGAGGCCACAGTGGGCACTAATTGAACAGAGAGCTGCTGTGAAAGGGTATTGTCCCTGGCAGAGAGAGAGAAGATGAGGACAGGGCCTTCAGCAGAAAACCTTGGTTTGCCACCGTTGTTTAAGCATGACCTCGGGTTCAGTTTCTAACAGCCACATGGTCCTCTCCCATGCGGACTCTGGAGGAGGTAAAATATATTCTCTCCTAACAAGGGAAGGGAATTTGCTCCAGCAATGCCACACTGCTTATAAATCCTTGTGCAGCTCTTTAGACTTGGCTGCACACTTAAAATCACCTAGGGAAGATGCATATTTTAAAAATAGGGAGATCCCATTCTCGCTATCTGATGATCAGATTCCAATTGTCAGGAGTGGAGCCAGGCATTGAAATACATGTTTAGGGTTCTTTAGGTGATTCCAATGTACAGCCATGGTTGAAAAACATTGTACCAGAAAATACCAAACACAAGGTAAGGATGGGGGCAGCCAGTAGGGTTATTCTAGATTTGTTGATGTCTCTAAGTAGAGCGATGAGGAGGTTGAGCCTCTAATTTATGAGGTTAGATTGAGATAATGCTAATTGGGGCTGAGGAAAACATATGACAATATGATTTGTATTGCCATTTCATGAATGACCAGTGTTATGCTGGTAAATATTTAACAACAAGATCACCAGAAATGAATTCTTGACCTACAAATTTGTCAATCTCCATGACACAAATATTCCCATTGTGATTATTTCAAGATATCAAATTGATATTACTGAATATGAAGTTAGAAAGAGATGCACTGTGAATAACATATCATTATATAACATTTCCACAAGACAGTTATAACCAACAATAACTTCAAAGGCACACATACTAATAAAAAGCAGTAAAATAATGAATTTTGAGTAGTATGTTTTACATGACATTTCAATATAAGTTTATATTATGTAACTTTATAAAGAAATTGTGTTTGACAACTGACATAAAATTTTTGAAAATGCACAGTGGTCTCCTGTGACATTATACAGGTACACTTCAGCACTTACCTACAGGCAAGAATCGTGTTCAGAATTTAACAACTAGTTCTTCCTGGGTACCAGCCAATCAGAATGGATACTGGTCAATATGCCAAAGCTGAGATTATAAGACTTAAAGTGTCCAACGAACAGATTCTATTCCATCTTCATCTTTGTATCCTTCAAGGTTCTGAGCACAATGTCTTCACCAGAATAGATGATCCCCTGCAGTTTAGAAACACTAAGTGACTGAAATAGAAGGTTGAGTTAAGTTATATATTAGAGTGTTATGCATTAGAAGATGTTAACTTCATAGTGAAAACAGTGTGTTAGTCAGCTTTTCATTGCTGTGACCAAAATACCTGACAAGAGCAATTTAGAGGATGAAAAGCTTATTTTGGCTCAAGGTTTCAGAGGTTTAATCCATGGCTGACCACCTCCATTGCTCTGGGTCTGAGGTTTGGCCAAACATCCTGGCATAAAGGTGTGGCAGAGGAAAGCTTCTCAGTTCCTGGCAGTCTGGGAGCAGAGAGAGAGCATGACGAACCAGGGACAATGTATATGATCCCCCAGGTACAACCCCAGTGAAACCCTTCTTCTTCTTCTTCTTTTTTTTTTTTTTTTTTATTATTGCTGCAAGTAATTTTGTCTAATAGAAAGAGGGAAATATTAAAAAATAATCCATGCCATGTGGAATGCTTTAGATACACCTCAACCTCTCACCTCTCCTGAATTTTAAAATATAATGTTTGCAGTGTCAAAGCTTCATGGTCCCAAACAAAAACACACTTTAAAATATGGATTATAATGCATCTTCCTTTTAACCAAATCACCACAAAACTGTGGTAGGTCTTTGTGTCTTCTCTGCAATGTATATATTTTTGTTAAGGGCAAAATGTGGAATTAAAAGAAGACATTTGCACCCACATTGGAATGTTGTGGATTCCAACAGAGTGTGACAGCAAGGGGGCGATGGTGTTAATCTCTACTCCTGAAAATGTCCAGTATTCCTGGAGTGCGGAGGGAGAGTCGGGTGAGCGCAAGGCAATGAAATACTGGACTGGAGGTGATGGCCCCTTATCACATGCAGATGCGAGCTCATGCAGAGCGCCATACCTTATCTACATCATGAAAGTATGCCTGCTTCTTGAAAAGCCGGTCTGCGCAACAGGCACTCTAAGCCCTGGTACCGCGACTTCTCAGTCACAGAAAACGCTCTGCCTGCACTTTTGGCTCTCTCGTGTGGGTCTGATCTCTTATGAATATTTTATGTGGCAGGCGAGACCCGGGGCCCAGGGTTACGCCACATGCATCCAAAGATGGCGACTGGCAGAGAGCCAAAGGGCGTGCTGAATCCGCCTTGAGAAAAACAGGAAGCGTTTATCATTGGCTGTATGATAATTAGTTCAGCCACCTAGTGCGTGGACAGATATATCTTACATGTATGCTTGAGCTCCTGACGCTTGACCTTTAATAGGATTGGATGGACATATCTGGTTACAATTGCGTATGCATGAGACTGCTTATATATTGAGGGTGTTATCCGAATAAAGCGGAAGCTGCTTCGTGAACTTCTGAAGAGTACGTGTTGTTTGTCCCGCTGGTCGGTGGCAGGCAGCAAGCAGCAATTTTGCATGACTTCAAGGAGGAGGAAGCAAAAAGTTTCACATTTACTTTCACCAGATGAATATCACATCTTGAAATAAAGGAACACTTCAGCGTTTTATTTTGGTAAACTTGTATTGAGACTTAAAGGAAAAACTCTTCATTAACTTTTGTCCCCAAATTATCAGGTAATTAAAAGTCACCTTCTTTTTTGTTTATTTTAGGTGCCTATCTCCAGCCTGCTGACATTTATCAATTGCTTCTTAGTTCATTTTTTTATTCCTACCATATGTTATTAGGTCAATTTAAGACTGTGATGTGATTCTATTGTAAATATGCATTTAACAATGATCATTTTGTGTATCAGTTAAAACAATAATCATTAATACAGCTTTTGTAAGTCTTCAAATCACTAGTAATATATATTCTTTATATATTTGTTTGATTGATTTTTTATTAAAATATTTTTATTTTTACAGACACATTTTGATTCATTGTACACAAATAGGGTACAACTTTTCATTTCTATGGTTGTACACAATGTAGATTCACACCATTCATGTAATCATACTTATATATAGGGTAATATTGTCTGTTTTATTCTACTGTTTTTCCATCCCCACCCCCTCCGACTCCTTTTTCCTCTACACCATCCAAAGTTCCTTCATTCCTCTCTTCCCCCCGCCACCCCCACCCTGGTTATATATTATCATGCACTTATCAGAGAAAACATTCGGCCTTTAGTTTATTGGGCTTGGCCTATTTCACTTAGCATATTTTCCAATTTCATTCATTTACCAGCTAATGTCATAATTTTATTCTTCTTTATGGATGAGTAATATTCCATTGTATATATATACCACAGTTTCTTTATCCATTCGTCAATTGAAGGGCATCTAGGTTGGTTCCACAATCTAGCTATTGTAAATTGAGTTGCTATGAACATTGATGTGGCTGCATCACTGTAGTATACTGATTTTAAGTCCTTTGAGTATAAACTGAGGAGGGATAGCTGGATCAAATGGTGGGTCCATTCCAAGCTTTCTGAGGAATCTTCATACTGTTTTCCAGAGTGGCTGCACCAATTTGCAACTCTACCAGCAATCTATGAGTGTGCCTTTTCCCCCACATTCATGCCAACACTTATTATTGCTTGTGTTCTTGATAATAACCATTCTAATTGTAGTTAGATGAAATCTTAGGGTGGTTTTAATTTGCATTTCTCTAATTACTAGGAATGATGAGCACTTTTTCATATATTTGTTGATCACCTGTATATCTTCTTCTGTGAAATGTCTGCCCAATTCCTTAACCCATTTATTGATTGTGTTCTTTGTATTTTGGGTGTAAAGTTTTTTAAGTTCTTTATAAACTTTGGAGATGAGTGCTCTGTCTGAGGTGTGTGTGGAAAAGATTTTCTCCCATTCTGTAGGCTCTCTTTTCACCTTATTGTTTCCTTTGCTTAGTAAAGGCTTTTTAGTTCGATTCTATCCCATTTATTGATTCTTGCTTTTATTTCTTATGCTATGGGGGTCTTGTTAAGGAAGTCTAGTCCTAAGCCAACATAATGGAGATTCGGGCCTACTTTTTCTTCTATTTGGTGAAGGGTCTCAGGTCTAATTCCTAGATCCTTGATCCATTTTGAGTTGAGTTTTGTACAGGGTGAGAGATAGGGGTTTTATATCATTTTACTGCATATGAATTTCCAGTTTTCCCAGCACCATTTGTTGAACAAGCTATGTTTTCTCCATTGTAATTTTTTGGCACCTTTGTCTAGTATGAAGTTATGTGCATATGTCTCTGTGTCTTCTATCCTGTACCATTGATCTCCCTGTCTATTTTGGTGCCAGTACCATGCTGTCTTTGTTACTATTGCTCTGTAGTAGAGTTTAAGGTCTGGTATTGTAATACCTCCTGCTTCACTCTTCCAGCCCAGTATTGCTTTGGCTATTCTGGGTCTTTTGTTCTTCTAGATGAATTTCATGATTGTTTTTTTTTTTCTATTTCTATGAGAAATGTCTTAGGGATTTTAATTGGAATTGTATTAAATCTGTATATTGCCTTTGGAAGTATGGCCATTTTGACAGTATTAATTCTGCCTATCTAAGAACATGGGAAATCTTTCCATCTTCTAAGGTCTTCCTTAATTTCTTTCTTCAATGTTTTGTAGTTTTCACTGTAGAGATCTTTCACCTCTTTGGTTAGATTGATTCCCAAGTATTTTATTTTTTTTGAGGCTATTGCAAATGGAGTTGTTTTCCTCATTTCCCTTTCAGATGTTTCATTGCTTGTGTATAAAAATGCTTCAGATTTAGATAAATCTAAAGCATTCTTATGCACAAGTGATACCCTTCTTCCAGTCACTCTACACCTGCCTATAATTACTACCCATGAATCCATTCTAATCATTAATCCATTAAATGGATTTATTCGCTGATTAGGTGATAGCTCTTATAATCAGATTATTTTATCTCCTGCATTAACACAGAAGCTTTTGGTGGAGACCATCTGTCCAAATCATAATGCATAGTGTCTATGCATAGGTATATATGTATTAACAGCTCCTCCATTTTACAGAGAGTTTGTGTTTGGCTGAGGATTTTCTTTGAGGACAAGTAATCAACATTTAATCTATTTCTTTTCCTTGGTTGTCTTTTTCCTCATGTTGAAGTTCTGCACTGAACAGATATGCACCCCACTCTCTATGCTTCAGAAAATTGAAGTCCTTTCTGTCAGACATGCCAGGACCCTCCATGCTACACCACACTTTTTAAAATGTCTTCTTTTATTTTATTTTATTTTAGTTGTAAATGGACCTGTATTTATTTTATTTTATTATTTTTTATTTTTACAGACTGTATTTTGATTTATTGTACACAAATGGGGTACGATATTTGTTTCTCTGGTTGTACATGATGTAGAGTCACCCCATTCGTGTAATCATACATGTTCATAGGATAATGATGTCTGTCTCATTCCACCACCTTTCATACCCCATCCCTTCTCCCCTCTCATTTCCCTCTAGGTAATCCAAATTTCCTCCATTCTCCTCTTATCCCCACCCCCCCCATCATTATGTATCATCATCCACTTATGAGAGAAAACATTTGGTCTTTGGTTTTTTGGGATTGGCTTATTTCACTTAGCATGACATTCTCCAACTCCATTCACTCACCTGCAATTGCCATAATATTTTTCTTCTTTATGGCTGAATAACATTCCATTTTTTATAAAAAGTGTTCAAACTCTGGTAACTAGAGAAATGCAAATTAAAACCATCCTAAGATTTCATCTAACTCCAATTAGAATGACTATTATCAAAAACACAAGAAATAATAGGTGTTGTCGTGGATGTGGGGAAAAAGGCACACTTGTACATTGCTGATAAGAGTTGGAAATTGGTGCAGCCACTCTGGTAAGCAGTGTGGAGATTCCTCAGAAAACGTGGAAAGGACCCACCTTTTGACCCAGCTATCCCACTCCTCAGTTTATACCCAAAGGACTTAAAAACAGCAAACTACAGTAACACAGTCACATCAATGTTTATAGCAGCTCAATTCACAATAGCTAGATTGTGGAACCAATCTAGATCCCTTCAATAGATGAGTGGATAAAATATTCTTTTAATGGTCCCTTTTCTTTGCTTTTCCTTTTGTATATGTGCCCTTCCTTACTTTCTCACTCACTGGGGATTAGGTACTTTGAAGCCTCAGGGAAACCTTTGCCTACTTATCTGAACACCTGCAATGAGACTGGTCGCGCTCTTCCCGTGCCTCCTTCACGATGGCTCCAGGATGCTAACATAACACCCAGCACTGAACCACGTACACACGTGGAAGTCGGTCACATGGCCTGTCCTACCCGTGCAGAGAATGTGAGCCCCCTGAAGGCAACATTGTCTTTGGCAGGCCCTGGCCGAGCTCCTCTTCTGTATTCCTTGAGACTCTTTCCTGGGTATTACACATATGTGAAACCCTTGCACAGACCCTTTGAAAGTAGAGCCAGTATATCATCTATCTCTACTTCTAAGACAAAAGATAAGGTGGACCTCAGAACCAGACCGCCTGGATTTGAACTTAAACAGTACTAATCACAACATGTATGATTTAAAATTCCTTCCTTCTGCCTCAGTTTACCTACCTGAAAAAGTGGTGTTGAACTATATTGATCTCATCAGTGAAGAAGACTGAATGAGTCAATGCATAGAACAGTGCCCACTATAGGAAGTTCACTATAGAGACTAGCTATTATTATTTTAACAGTAAACACTTGATAGATAATTGCCTCATGAATAAAACATAATAACCCACCAACAAGAGTTAATTTCATTAATGTCATATCAGTTCAAATGTTCTATATTTCATTAGTTCTCAGCAAAGATCACAAAACTGAGATGTTTACCACTTTAATGCTATGCAATAATGGAAATTAATACCCTATTTTCTGTTGCCTCGGAAAGTGTTAATTTTAAGAACACTTTTTTGTCTCCTTATGTCTGAAATCAAATTCAGGGGCTCTTCAATCTTTTTATGCCATTAGCATACGCTAAACCTGAAAGTGCTTTAAAATTCATGCTGAAGGTGTCACTTTTTTTTCTGTCATACCATTTGCCTTCTGAGATGGATCTCACCCCACCCTGAGGTGGGAAGTCGTTAGTTTTGATGTAGCCGGAGACCAAAAAGGATGTGTCATTTTCCTTTAAAGAGATAAATTGAAATGTGAAAGGTAATAAGAGGCAAAGTATCGGCCTTTTAGCTCTTGGCCTAAGCAGAATTTTGATTTCTGAGAGCACAGGAAACACATCATTTAGCCAGGGCCTGAGAGAACAGAGTTATGAAGTCCCAGGATATAGTATCTTTGTCTAGGACAGCAGAATATATGACTTATTTTTCCTCTGAAAATATGCTTAGGATAGTTGAATTAAGATTAACCAGGTCTTTAGTTTGAGGTTACTATTATAGATAGGTATAATTCATCTTTTACAAAGTTTTTATTAGTGCATTATAATTATACATAACATTGGTGTTTAATGTTGACATAATCATACACACATGTATTATAATCAGCTCCATTTTAGTCCCTGGAACTTTTACTTTCTCTTCCCTTCCCTCCCCCTGTTCCTCTTTCTCTACTCTACTGATCTTCTTTCTGTTTATTTAATGCCTATTTTAATTGGTGTTTTATAGATACACCTAAAGGTGGGATTCACTGTGCTATATTCATATAAGTACATAGCATGCATAATTTAGTCACTTTCATTCCTCAGTTCCTCCCTGTTTCATCCCACCTTCCTCTCCCTCTATTCCTTTCCTCTATGCTACTTAATCTCCCTTCTATTTTCATGAGATTCCTCCCTTTTTAAAAATTTGCTGTAGCTATACCATATAAGAGAAAATATCCAGTGCTTGATTTTCTGAGTCTAGCTTGTTTCACTTAGCATGATGTTCACCAGTTCTAACCATATATTTCTTGTTGGTTGTGGTGGTGCACAACTGTAATCACAGCAGCTCAGGAGGCTGAGGCAGGAGGACTGCAAATCAAGGCCAGCCTCAGCAACTTTGCGAGGCCCTAAGCAACTTATTGAGACATATTTCAAAATAAATATTAAAAATTTAAAAAAAATTAGTTCTGGGAATGGGGAATGTGCTTCAGTGGTTAAGCACCCCAGGGTTCAATCCCTGGTACAAAAACAAAAACAGACAAAAATTCCCAAAACAACATACTGAAATTTCATCTCATTCTTCTTTATTGGCAAATAAAATTTCATAGTGTACATATACCACATTTGCAATATCCATGAAACTATTGATAGGCTTCTGGGCTGGTTTTATTATTTGTCTATTGTGAATTGTGCTGCTATAAACATGGGTGTGCCTGTATGCTAATTGTAGTTCTTTGGGATAGATACCAAGGAACGGGATAGCTGAGTGATATGGTGGTTCCATTTCTGTTCTTTTGAGGAATCTCCACACTGCTTTTCAAAGTGGTTGTACTAACTTGCAGTTCCACCAACACTATGAGTATACCTTTCCCTCCCAACATCCTTGGCAGCATTTATCATTACTTGTATTCTTGATAATTGCCATTCTAACAGAGTGAAATGAAATTTCAATGTTGTTTGGATTTGCATTTCTTTGATTGCTAAGGATGTTGAACTTTTTCATGTATTTCTTGAGAAATATCTGTATAGTTTTGTTGTCCAGTTATTGATTGGGTTATTTTGGTTTTTGGTGCTGAGTTTTTCAGGTTCTTTATATATTCTGAACATTAATCGCCTGTCAGAGAAGTAAGTGGCAAAGATTTTCCCCCATTCTGTAGACTTCCTCTTCACACTTTTGTTTCCTTTGCTTTGCAGAAGACCTTTAATTTAATGCCATTCCACTTACTGATTCTTGGTTTTATTTCTTGTGCCTTATAGGTCTTTTTAATAAAGACTATGTTGAGTGTTGATTCTGTTTTCTACTATCAGTTGCAGAGTTTCTGGTCTAAGTTCTAGGTCTCTGATTCACTTTGAGTTGATTTTTGTGCAGGGTTAAAGATAGAGATCCAGCTTCATCTTTCTACATATCCAATTTTCCCAGTACTATTTGTTTAAAAAGGTGTCTTTACCCTTATGTATGCTTTTGGCAAATTTTCTGGGTATCAGATGACTATAAATGAGTGGGCTTGACTCTGTGTCTTCTATTCCATTGGTCTTCATGTCTACTTTGATGCCAAAACCATACCATCTTTGTTGTTATATCTCTGTAGTATAATTTGAGCCAGGTATTGTGATGCCTCTGACATCTCTCTTCTTGCTTAGTATTGCTTTTGCTGTTCTGGGTCTTTTATTCTTCAAATGAATTTTAGGAATGTTTAATATAGTTCTGTGAAAAAGGTCTTTGGTATTTTTATGGGGATTGTGTCAAATCTGTATAATACTTTTGGTAGTATAACCATGGTTATGGTTTAGATAGCTTGTTTAAGACAATGGAAGAATTTTCAGAGGTGAAACTAATGGGTGGATTAATCCAATGATATGGATTAACTAAATGGCATTGTTGGCAGGTAGGATATGGTGGGAGGGGGTCTAATACCAGAGGCATGTCTTTGGGCTTTCTATTTGTCCCTAGTGATTGAATCTCTCTCTCTTTCTCTCTCTCTCTCTGTCTCTCTGTCTCTCTCTCTCTCTCTCTCCTGCCTGATTACCAGGCCCTCACCTGCTTTCCTCTGCTGTGATTTTCTGCCTTACCTTGGGTCCATAGCATTGAAATTGACCATCTATGGACTGAGAATTCTGAAACCATGAGTGCAAAATAATCTTTTCCTCCACTAAAATTGTTCTTGTCAGGTCTTCTGGTCACAGCAATGAAAGAACTAAGTAAACCCAGCGCTTTGACAATATCAATTCTGCCTATTCAAGTACACGGGACGTCTTTCCATCTTCTAAGGTCTTCTTTAATATCTGTCTTCAGTGTTTCATAGTTTTTATTGTAGAGGTTTTCCATCTCCATGGTTAGGTTTTTCCCTAAATAATTTATCATCTTGAGGTTGTTGTGAATGGGATAGTTTTTCTGATTTCTTTCTCAACAGATTCATTTTTGAAGTATATTAATACTATTGATTTTTGTTTGTTGATCTTGCCCCTGCTACTTCGTTGAATTGTTTGTCAGGTCTAGAAGTCTTCTGGTGAAGATTATTGGGTCTCCAAGATATAGAATTATGTCATCAGCAACAAGTGATAATTTGATTTCTTCTTTCCCTATCTGTATTCCTTTTAAATTCCTTCTCTTGCTCAATTGCTTTTAGTTCTGGTTTTAAGAACTCCATTGAATAGGAATGGCAACAGTGGACATTCTTGTCTTATGATGTTGGCTTTGGTTTGTCATAGATAGTATTTGAGGTAAGTTCCTTCTTTTTTTTTTATTATTGTAAACAAATGGGATACATGTTGTTTCTCTGTCTGTACATGGCATAAAGGTATACCATTTGTGTAATCATAAATTTACATAGGGTAATGTTGTTTGATTCATTCTGCCATTTTTTCCCTTCCCCCCCACGCCTCCCAACCCTCCCCTCCCTCTATACAGTCCTTCCTTCCTCCATTCCTGCCCCCCTCCCTAAACCCAACTCCAACCCCAACACTAACCCCTCCCACCCCCCATTATGTGTCATCATCCACTTATTAGCGATATCATTCTTCCTTTGGTTTTTTGAGATTGGCTTATCTCACTTAGCATGATATTCTCCAGTTTCATCCATTTGCCTGCAAATGCCATAATTTTATCATTCTTTATGGCTGAGTAATATTCCATTGTATATATATACCCTGCTTCTTTATCCATTCATCAATTGAAGGACATCTAGGTTGGTTCCACAATCTGGTTATTGTGAACTGAGCAGCTATGAACATTGATGTGGTTGTATCTCTGTAATATGCTGATTTTAAGTCCTTTGGGTATAGGCCAAGGAGTGGGATAGCTGGGTCAAATGGTGGTTCCATTCCAAGTTTTCTAAGGAGTCTCCATACTGCTTTCCAGAGTGGCTGCACTAATTTGCAGCCCCACCAGCAATGTATGAGTGTACCTTTCTCCCCACATCCTCGCCAACACCTGTTGTTGCTTGTATTCTTGATAATCGCCATTCTAATTGGGGTGAGATGGAATCTTAGGGTGGTTTTGATTTGCATTTCTATCCCTTGTTTCTCCAGCATTTTTAACATGAATCTGCTAGAACTTGTCAAACACTTTTTATGCATCTATTGAAATGATCATCTGATTCTTGTCCTTAATTCTATTTATGTGGTCAATATATTCTTAATTTATGAATTTTGAGCTAACCTTGTATCCCTGGGATAAAACCAATTTGATCTGTATTACTATCTAATGTGTGTCTGGTTTTGGTAGAAAAGTGATACTGACTTCATAGAATGAATTTGGGGATTTTCCCTTACTTTCTATTTCACGGAATAATTTGAGGAACATTGGCACAAATTCTTATTTAATAATCTGGTATAATTTGACTGAGAATCAATCTGTTTCTGGACTTTCCTTTATTGAAAGTATTTTAATTGATGCTTCAATCAGATTTCTTGATATTGAACTCTTTAGGTTCAATTTGGGGAGGCCATATATGTTCACAAAATTTTCAATATCTTGCACATTTTCTATTTTATTGGAGTATACATTTTCCAAAATAACTTCTAATGATTTCCTGGATTTCAGAAGTGTCTGTGGTGATATCTTCTTTTGTTCATCTCCAATTTTGTTGATTTGTGTCTTCCCTCTTTTCTCTCTTTGGTTAGGCTGGCCAAGGATTTACCAGTCTTATTTATCTTTTCAAAGACCCAACTCTTCATCACACTGATTCTTTGTATATATTTTTAATTCTCAATTTCATCTCTGATCTTAATTATTTTGTCTTCTGCTGATTTTGGAACTACTTTGTGCTTCCTTTTCTAGGGTCTTAAAGTATAACATTATTTTTCTTTCAGTTGGGATCTTTTATTATTGTTGATATAGGCACTCAATACCATAAACTTTCATCTTAGATCTGACTTCATACTGTCCCAGAGATTTTTATATATTGTATCTCTGCTCTCAT
This sequence comes from Sciurus carolinensis, assembly GCF_902686445.1. Taxonomy (NCBI): domain Eukaryota; kingdom Metazoa; phylum Chordata; class Mammalia; order Rodentia; family Sciuridae; genus Sciurus; species Sciurus carolinensis. The sequence goes on from NC_062221.1 coordinate 46,774,686, forward strand.
TTGTTTCTAAGATATTTTTTATCCTCTCCTGATTTCTTCTATGACCTATTCCTCATTCAAAAGTGTATTGACTAATCTCTAAATGTTAAAATGGTTTGTTTTTAATCCTACTATTGATTTCCAATTTAATTTCTGATAGGATGCAAGGAATTAGTTCTAATTTTTTGGTATTTGCTATGACTTGCTTTGTGTCCTAAAATATGTTCTAGTTTGGAGAATATTCCATGTGCAGCTGAGAAGAAGTGAATTTGGTTTTGATGAATAAAATGTTCTATAGATATATGTTAGGTCAATTTGATTAATAGAAATTTTCACTTCTGAAGAGTATTTATGTCTGGATGACATATCGATTGATGAGAGAGGTATGTTAAATTCACCCAGTATTATTCTATTAGGGTTTATTTGATTCTTTATATTCAGTAGGGTTTATGTATGTAGGTGTACCAATATTTGAGGAAATAATTATTTACAATCATTATATCTTATTTTTGAATGATTTCCCTAAGAACTATGAAGCAACCTTCTTTGTCTCTTCTGATTAATTTTGGCTTGAAGTCTACTTTGTCAGATATAAGACTAGCTACTCTTGATAGCGCTTGGTCTCAATTTGCATGGTGCATCTTTTCTTCCATTTTTTTTCACCTTCAACTTGTGGATGTGTTTGCCTGTAAGGTGAGTTTTTTATAAACAACATATTGTGGGTCCTGTTTTATAATTCATTCTGCCAATCTATGTCTTTTGATTTACATTCAGATTTATGATAGAGAGGATTTTTATTTTCTCCCTTTTTGATTAATTTCTTATGCCTAATTCAGGTTTAATTGACCTATCTTCTAGTGCAATTCATCCATATCCAGGTTCTGATACTAATTTTTCATTTCTTCTGCATGAAATATTTCATTGAGTATGTTTTAGTATTGGTATTATGGCTGGGAATTTTTGTAGTTTCTGCTTATCATGGAAAGTTCTTATTTCATCTTTAATTCTGAAAGATGGTTTTGTTGTATGTAGAAATCTTAATTGGCACCTATTATCTTTTAGGTCATGATATATATTATTTCAAGCCTCCTGACTTTTAGAGTCTGATCTGCGGAATCACTAGAAATTCTTTTTGGCTTACCTCTAAATCTTAATGTGACCTACAGTTTTTTTTTCCCCTGTAACTTTTAAAATTCTATCCTTGTTCTGTATATTAGGCATTTTAATTATGATATGTCTTGAAGATGATTTTTTAAAATAATTTGTTCTTTTTAGATATACATGACAGTAGAGTATATTTTGACATATTATACCTGCATACATGGAGTATAAATTATTCTACTAGGATACTTTCTTGTGGTTTTTTCATCATTTGGAATTACCCTAGTCATGTATTCATATACGAGGATAAGAAAGTTATGTCCAATTAAGTCTATAGCCCTCTCCTTCCCTTCCCTTCATTTTCCTTTGTCTAATCCAATGAATTTCTTTTTTTTCCCTCTCCCTTCTTTCCATGGTTGTTACCATCCACACATCAGAGAGAACAATCAGTCTTTGACTTTTTGTGACTGGCTTATTTCACTTAGCATGAGTCTCCAGTTCCATCCATTTACCAACAAATGCCATAATTTCATTCTTTTTTAAGGCTGAGTAATATTCCTTTGTATATGTATATGCCACATTTTCTTTACCCATTCATCTGTTGAAGAACACCTAGTTTGGGCTCCATAGCTTTACTGTTTTGAGTTGACCTGCTATAAACAACCATGTGGCTACATCACTGTGGTATGCTGACTTTAAGTCCTTTGGGTATAAACCAAGAAGACAGATAATTGGATCAAATGGTGGTTCCATTCCAAGTTTTCTGAGGAATCACCATACTGCTTTCCATAATGGTTACCCCAATTTGCAGTCCCACCAACAATGTATGAGTATACCTTTCCCCCCACATCCTTGTCAACATTTTTTGTTACTTGTATTCTTGATAATTGCCATTCTGACTGGAGTAAGATGAAATCTCAGTGTAGTTTTAATTTACACTTCTCTGATTGTAGAGATGTTAAACATTTATTCATATATTTTTTGACTATTCATATTTCTTCTGTGAAGGGATTGTTCAGTTCCTTTGCCCATTTGTTAATTGGTTTATTCATCTTTTTGGTGTTAATTTTTTCGAATTATTTATATATTCTTGAATTTAATGCTCTATCTTAGGTGTAGGTGGCAAAGATTTTTTCCCATTCTGTAGGCTCTCTGTTCACATTCTTGATTGTTTCCTTTGTTGTGAAGCTTTTTAGTTTGATACCAGCCCATTTATTGATTCTTGATTTTACTTCTTGCACTTTAGGAGTCTTATTGAGGAAGTCAGTTCCTAAGATGACATTATATTTCATATAAAAACAAGATATTTTGATCTTGTTTATTTGGGTTTTATATTCTTCTAATTTTTGGATTTTTACCACATTTTAAAATGTTTGGAAATTTTTCCAATATTGCATCATTGAAAAATTTGTGAGCTCCTTTAGTCTCTATGTTTCTGCCTCCTATGCAAATGAGTCTTGGATTTGTTCTCTTAATGTTATGTCAGATTTCTTAAATATTTTGGTCATAGTCCCTTAATCTCTTTTCTTGATTTTATTTTCAAGATTATATATTTTGTCTTAGCAGTCTGTAAATCTGTCTTTTATGTGCTCTAATCTATTGGTCATACTTTAACTGAAATTTTAATTAGATTTTTCAGTCTTTCATTTCCATTATTTCTGTTTGATTCTTTTTGAGAATCTCTATCTCTTTATTAAAATCGTCTTCCACTTCCTCTATTTACCTTTTTATTTTTATTTTTTGAGTTCATTCCTTGTACATGGACCAGAGAAGGCATTTTCCTGAGATAATCCTAAGCAGTCAGTGGAGAATCTCGGTGCATACACAACAGATGTATGCTCCACAGAGAGGTTTAGAGAGGAACGTCCCACAGACACCAACTAACACCCAGCATGATAGATACGAGCCCACTGACACGTGACTTGTACGCTCCAGAGTGGGTAGCAGCCCTATCTCATGGCCACTCAGTGCCACATTAACCAAACATAATACCACTACCTTAGACTGTTACATGCTACACACTCCAAAATATGCATGAGGGAGTACACATTGCATTTGTCAGCAATGGGTACACAGAGGTTTTCTTCAGAAGAACACATAAAATTATACCCCCTAACAAGGAGTAACCTGACTGCTAAGTCACACACAGTTAAGGACCAACAAATAAGTTTATTAGGTTTATCTGCCCCACAATGGGAGTATGGTGTCAGTTGACCTGCCTTCACCTGAGCTCCTCTAGAGGCTGTGGGGGGATGGGGTTAGCATTCTTGGGCAGTGATCCACTCTTAGGTCAGCTCCACTCCACCTCTCTGTCTGAGGTGAGGGAGAAGGTGTTTTTGCAACCTTCAGCTAGCAATGGTCCCTCTCCTCTGCAAGATCCTCTAGATGGATTACTGAGACAACCATTTTGGAGGCATTTCCTAAGGTTTATTCATTACTGTCTATAGGTGGGAAGAAGATGAATTGATTTCATTTCTTCTAGAGATGCTGGCTATCTGTGGACTCCACACACAGGCTGCCCCACCTAGCACAGCTTTCAACCCACAATTCCAGCTAACCTGTGTGATATCCTTCACGGTCTTTGCTGCCTCTGTCCCATTTTAACTTGGTCTGCTTTTCTTCCCCACTGTTGTTAAGGAAATAAGTTTACTGGTTTTTCCTTTCCTTCTTTCTCTCTATCTCTCTTCCTTGCCTATAACCTGGTCAAGATTCAAGGTGAAGAAATTCTACTCTTGTTTTGTGGACAGGTAACCAAATTTCAAGTCCCTCCAAGTCTCAAGCTGTCCAATGTTGAGCTGCAGAGTGTTCACTCTGTCACTTACCTCTCTGGTCAGCAGTTCTTTCACCACTTCATTTCTGGGCTAGAGAGTAGTCAAGGGTTGCCTATATCCCCTCTGCTATCCTCCTAGCTCTCCTGTAATTCATCTTCAAAAACAAACTTCTTCTGGACATCTTTATTATTATTCTATTTTTTCTATTAATTGGAAAACTTTTCTAAAAAATACAATTGATTTGTACTTGCATAGATTTTTTTTTTCCATTTTGGATATTATTTTTCCTTCGAAGCTACATGACTGCTTGCATGGACATATTGGAAGGAAGGGATTGACTCTAAGGGAACTGAACTTGTCTATAACTCACCAGTAGAAACAACAAAGTCACCCTAAGGAATCTCATTAGTCCTAAGTGATGATTTTTATTATTAAGTTTTCCTAAAATCAAAATCACCACAGTAAAAATGTGTGAAAATGTGAAAGGGAGCAAATTTTTAAAGATGGAAATGAAATATATTCCCATATTAACATAGTATGCATATTAAAGTCAAGAATTTTGAAGTGATTTCTCCTCCTTTGAACTTGTTGCTCCTCTCTCTAACAAGAGGAATAGTTAAGTATTGAGATAAACTGGGTGGTTGAGGCCTTTTCCAGGAAATATACTAGAACTAAAGACTTTCTGATCCTACAGGTGAAAATTCTGTATGTTTTGTGATAGTTTCAAATTCCTTGAGAACTCTTATTACTGAAGAAAATATTACTAGAAGATATTATTTTCTTTGGCTCCCAATGGAACAAGCAGTGATATAAGCAAAATTTCATATAATCAGTGGAAAATACATTGGAGAAAATGTACATAGTCGATGTGTGCATTCTGTCTTGAAGCTATTTTACAACTGGGGACTATTTTATTTCTTTGCTTTTAGCCAAATGAGTACTCTTAGTAATAACTTTAAAATCATGATAAGAAGATGAAAGCAATCCTAGGATGAACTTAGAAATTTTTTAGACTATTTATGCAAAGCTTCTCCTGATTTCTTTGTGCTTGCTATAACCTTCATTCAAGATGGGGAGAATTCTTGCTTTTCCTTTAATCTTTAGAGGGGAAAAACAATGCAAATATTCTAATCTATTTTTAACTTGTAATATTATTTTCTTATTTTCTATCCTAGGCACTTTACTTTTGTCTTCCTACCAAAAAACTGAGTCAAAACGACTGGCTGTGCATATACTGCAATACTGAGGCTTTGTCACTAAAATGAAAAACACTTGAGGAGCCTAGTGATCTGCAACTTCTTCCTTCTAGGATGCTGAATTTACATTTACAACTTTTTCAGTATTCCCCTCCTCCTCTGACAGGTATCCTTATAAGACAATAATGGGAAATGATTTTATTAATATTTAAAAGAGAAAAAAAAAACGTGACCAAAAAACTATTTGAGGTCATGTAGTTAAGCCCTGGGAGACATTGGAGATTTACAGCAAATATTTGAGAGAAGACACTTGGATTCATAGCATCCTGAATCATTAAAAAGTAAATGCACTGCCTTTGATTGTGGGAAACCAAGGAGACTTGTTAGAAAACATGCAATTTCATAAATGAGCCAAGAACTCGGCTTTGCCCAAAGAGACACCTGGAATTAATTGCTGCCCTCTTAACAGATCAATGGGACACATGTCAGAGTGTTGGACTGTGTGGCAGAGTTACTGAGGCAGAAGACTTTCATGTTGGCAAAAGCATTGCCTCCCAGATAGATCTTTTAATTGCCTAAACATTAGGAGCAAGCTGTCACCTTGCTGATGAAAGCTGTTATTTGGTGTCTGGATACTTGGCATTCCTACCTCCAGTGGACTTAAAATAAATTAAAGGTTTGAATATATGAGAAGGAAAACTTCATTTTTAACTAAATTCCTGTAATCAAAGTCAGCCTGCCCCAAAAGTAGGTGTAACTAGGACTCAGTCCTTCCTTCCTTCATTCCTTCTGTGCTTCATGGGACTTTTTCTTCTACCAACAGATCATTTATGTCCTTAACAACATAGAAACTTTTGTGACTGTTATTAACAAACTTTGAAACCTAAATAGTGGGTCTATTATTCAGCATACATGATAAACAGAAATATAAAGCTCAGATGCTTCCCTTGAAAATCCACAAATCTCTTGAGGAGACAACATGTGCATGCCTGATTACACCATGTTACCAAATCTGTTAAATTACAACCTAGGAAAGTACAAACTCATTACCATCGAAGTTCAGTGACCAAAGAGGCTGATTCTATGCAGGAACAGTGAAGTGAGACCAAGCTCAAAGAGTTAATCTTGGTGAATGTGTCATCTCCTTTATTCTCCCTGGTTTGATCAAACTCCATGTAATACTCAAAACTGGGAATTCCTGAAAGTAATGTTGTAACTACTGAAGAACAAGACCAAATGAAAGTCATCTTAAGATAATAACTCAGTTTTCATTCTGCCTCATTCTGCCATGTGAAAGCTTCCCCCACACACACAATACTTGAAATGATTTAATCTCAAAAACCCTTAATTCAATTCTGGAATTTAGTCTATGATTCCATGGGTGTCAAGGTAGAGTTCTCTGTCCTGACCCTCCCCACATGAAACAGAACATGAAGGTGAATGTGCCAGTCAATAATGACAGCAGTTGACAAAGGTGATATCTGGGCAAGAATCTTGGAAGGCATAATTGGGAAAAATCAAAACAGAACTCTTTAGAGTTTTTATATCATTCATTAGCCTATATAACATGTCTTATCCATCTATCCATTCACTCAGCAAGTATTCTCAGAACCCTAGTATGCCCAGGCAGTGTTCTAGGGTACTGGCAATATGCCAGGAAATAAGACATAAAAGGTCTTTTCAGGACTGGGGAGATAGCTCAGCTGGTAGAGTGCTTGCCTCGCAAGCACAAGGCCCTGAGTTCCATCCCCAGTACCGCGAAAAAAAAAAAAAAAGGTCTTTTCAGTTATAGAGTAGATAGTATTTTATACTCAAATAATATATTCAAGTGAACAAATGGATGGTCCAATAGAATGAAATAAAACAAGGTGCTGTTAGAAATGGCCTCAGGTAAGTTGCCCATTTGATTGATTCCTAGAGAAAGGCCTCTCTACAGGGATCCCTTGGAGGTAAGACCGGAAATGTGAGAAGACGCCTGATTTGTGAGAGCTTGAGAAAGATGCAGGAGGCTGTTCAACCCAAAGGCAATAGCAAGTGTCATATTAGGGAGGCAGAAATAAGCTGGATTCAAGAAAATTTCCCCCAAAACTCTGTGGCTGGAGTGTGTACAGTAAGGTGAAAAACTAGGCAGAAAATGTCATGCAGGGCTGATAGGGCAGAATGGGGCAGAGGTGGATTTGGATTTTTCTTCTTATAATTGAAAGCTACCACAGTGAGATCATGCCCTTTACATCTCTAAAAGTTCCTTAATTAGGCAATATGTGTACCATTAGAAGGAACAGACTTAGCAGAACAGAGATGATAATACAATTGGAGAAGTAGATAGATTCAAGTATGAGTTTGGGCAGTGAGCGAAAAGTTACTCTGTATTAGATTGAATGTGTAAAAGGAAGGAATTGTGATAATTCCCAGGATTTGCTCAGGAATATAGAAGCATGATTTACTGAGGTTGGCAAAGGCTGTAGTAGGATCAGTTTATAGACAGGCAAATGATGAGTTCTTATCAGGTATATTGCTTTTTATATATCTGTCAAATATTTAAGTGATAGTTCCAAATAGGCAGTTGACTATATGGAGTCCGGAACTCAGAAACAGTAGCTAGAAGTATATTTAAAGCTCTTCTAAAAAGCTTGAAGATCAAATATCAAAAGATAAAATGGGACTCTGAAAAAGAAGAACAAAACCCCCAGGGTCTTTGCTTTGGGGAATCTTACTTCTAGGGTTGTGAGGAGGATTTAATGGGAGATAATGTTTGTGAAGCTACCTAACTCATAATATATGCTTAATATTTTTATTTTACCTTGACAGTTTCTCAGCACTGTGATAGATAACAGGGAGAAATAAAAATAAAAAATGTATACAAAATAAGAAAGGAATTAATGTGTATCAACACTATCTGTTAAATATGAAGTTAAATATTCTGATTCACTAACATTCGCAAATTCATCAGAATAATATTACAATCCCATTCTTTGTATCAGTTAAATGAGGTTCAGAGTGATTTCCTATGTGGTGGTAACCAATAGAATTAAAATTCAAACTCTACACCTCAGAGTTCATTTTTTTTTTTAAAGATTTCTAGGTTCCATATCATTGAGAATCTTATAGCCCACTTGAGAGTCCAACATGTACAAGAAAGTTAAATGAGGTTTCAAGAAAGTACATAATTAACTGCATTTAGAATGAGGTAGTGTGTTATACAAGGAACCAGGCTTTAAAGCCAGGCAGAAATGGATTAGATAATACATTTATTTAATAGTTTTGCAAACTTAGGCAACCTATCTACTCTTTCTTAAGCTGAAATGACTTATTCTTATGTGTAAAATGAAGTGTACAAGGTTGTCTTGAAGACATGAACACAGATGTGTACACCTGGCAAACAACAGGTATACAGGTATAATTGATTGGTTCCCTTACAATCAATAGTATTAGTGATAATTAAATCTTCTAGCTTTATGTATGCAGTGAGTAGGGGTAATTAGGGTAAAAATTATTTTAAAAATTATTTAATATTATATTAGTTTTTACTAAATTTGGGACAGTCAATAGTTGGTTTTGTCTAAATTTTTAAAAAATTGCAATTTCAGGTAAAGAATCATATCCTATTCTATTTTAATAATGATTAAAAAGAAGGCAGATCCAGCATCTTTCTCTTATTTTGTATTGAATTAAAATGGAGAAACTTACAATGTTAAGTTACATAAAGACTTTCAGGCTTCATTCAAATTATCTTCTATCAGTCATTAAAATATTCATTAACCTCAAATGTCTGTTAAGAAGCATAATTTGAAATAATATTTGCTATTCAAATAATTAAATTGTTTATGATGATTAAAGTCACATATTAAAATGAATATTTAATGAACTTAATATTAAATAAAATTAAAAATTAATCTTAATCTAAAACATTGAAATAGTACATATATTTCACTGAATGTACACATTCTGTGTGGCATGAAGATTTTAAATTAACCCTCACTAAGTCTGTGTTTGGTTAAGGTCTTAGCAAATGAAACTGTAAAATGGAAAATTAGCATTAAAGTTTAGTGTTTTCATTCATTAGTTAATTAGCTTTTTTGTTTTTGTTTTGTTTTTCATTTGTTTGATAATAATAACTAGTTATCTCCTGGTATCAATTTGTACTGAAGTACAATTATAAAGTTTTAAATTGAATTTTTATCTGTAGCAATCTTTTAAAACATCAGGACTTATGCTGTATTAGAGATACATTTTTAAATCTGAGAGAAGAGCCATTGAGTAAGAACAGTAGTTTCAGATACCAGGCTACGTTAATGGAGACACAAACATGAGTAAACTATGCCTCACTCCCCATCCTCAGGAAACTGAGCTCAAACTGGTAATATTTTATAAATGAAAATTAGTCACACATTTTACTTTGAATATGTATTAGACGATTCTATTAAGATTCATCCAACATGGTAAAGAAGAAAGGCAGCTCAATGGGGAAGTGAGCACCATTCTCACCAGTGAAATTGCTCTCTCCTTCATGAAATGGTCAGGGAGTGGAAATGTGAGACTTTTATAATTGTGTGTCAGGTAGTAAATACACAGGACAGAGTTACTCAAATGGTTGGAAGAGATGGCAACACACTATTACATGGCAAGTTATATACATGGGGTATCTTTATCATTTCTATCTAAACAACAACTATAAAAACCAGTTTTGATACTACAGAAAAAAATACCCCATATTTCAAGTTTTATATAGTCTTTTCTCATGTACCATAAAAATTTATGTTTTATCACATTTCTGAGAATCGCAAATATATTTTCTCTTCTACATAGTTTCTCTTTCTTCTGAGACTCTGGAATGTAATGTGAATTTGTGGGTATGTGGGAGGAATTAGTGTATGCTATAAATTAGAAATGGGAGAATGGGTATCATCTCCATTTTATCTCCACCTATTTGTGAGCAGCAGTACTAGAAAAGGAGAAGTGAATCTTGCACCCAGTATTGGTAGTGGCGGCAGACAAGGACAAAGAAAGCATAGTTTGTGTAGATGACTCAGCAGGGAGAAAGATTGGTGTTTGGCACTTCTTAATGCTAGAATGAAATAAAAGATCTCAGGGCTAATTGATGAACACATGCACAATAACAATGAAGCATTAGCAACCCCAGTCATCCAAACTGAGAAATTTTTCAAGTAACACAGTGAACCATTAAGAATTATGTATGTATGTTTACACACACACACACACACACACAGACATACACCCCACTAAGAAAAATGAGACAAGTCAATGAAAAATGAGCTCATTTATATCTTTGAAGTATCATCAAAGTCCATTAGTAAACACAAATGAATTAGCAGAATTAAGGAATAGAGGGTATTTGAAAGAGCATTTAATTTCTTCAGCTTTTAAGGCTTCTTATTAAGTTTATATCCTTCTAAGAGATGTCTATAGTGAGAAAAGAGAAAATAAGAGTAGAATTATTTTCTCTGTTTTTCAGAAATTTATGTCTAACTCCTTGGATATGAACTAGAGAGGGAAGTTCAGAGAATCAGAGTTTTGGACCCTTTGAGCCTAAATATCATTTTTACAGATCTATAAAATTATATTGCAGTTGTTTTGATTACTTGACCATTCACTGAGATCCACAAACAAGCAAGCAACCAATATTTTTTATGGTAATTCCAAGAAAACAGCTTTGGATAATAAAACTCACTTGGCAAATTATTTACAACAGGTGTGTGCATTATCATTTTATTTTGATTATTTAGCCTTTTCTGACATAGTAAACTGTTCCTCTGGGGGGAATTAACAATGTTGCTTCATACCCACAGAGGCATATTCCTCTGTTACTTGTTCACTTGTTTTTGAGGTAGCACAAATTAAAAGTGTCTTTTAAATTCCAAAATTCGATTATGGAAATTCCTGGTAGGTTTACTCTTAAGTAAATGTGAAATAAACATAAAATAACACTGTTATTGGTGGTGGCATAAATGTATCTAACATTTTGGAGAGAATAGGATTTTTTTTTTTAAGAAGAAAGGTTTATTTTGGCTCCCAGCTTTCAAGAATTCAGTCCATGGTTGGTTACCTGTCTTCTGCTTTGGAGCCTCTGGTAGCACAGTACATAGTGTATTTATGTGTTCGTTTCTTTTGCATTTCTGGAGGTTGATCTCAGGACCTTGCACATGGGGGGTAAGACTTCTACCACTGACTTCCCCCCAGCCCCCAAGAACTTTTCTTTTTTAATTTTTACAACAAAGAATGTTTTGAAATTTTTCATCTTAATTGAATTAGTTGCCAAATGATTCAAATTATATGTATGTGTGAGTGTGTGTGTGTGTGTGTGTGTTCCCAGATTGAATTCTTTTGAAAAAGTACTTACAAAATCTGTCTTGTCCATGTGACTCACTGTCACTGAAACAACATATTTTAGCATATTTTATATTATTGCCCAGTGTTGTCTTTCTACTCAGCTTTCTAATTTCAGTCTAAGAACTTACCTGGATACGAAGAGAGAATTGTTTGCTTTTTTTCCTTAGACATGTTTATAGAATTCTCCAAAGTTTAGATGATTTTTTTTTTTTGTCTCGGTTTAGGGACATTCTAATTAGGAATATCAGAGCATTCTTCTCAAATATGCAGATACTGGAAGAAAACTCTGCAATTACTCCTCCTTCCTCAAGCACTACTTCCAAAGTTCCACAGAAGGACTCATAACATATTCAATACATAGGATTGAGAACCATTTAGAGAAAAGAAAGAGTGAGCTGTATATTGACCATCTGCAGAAAATCATTGGGATGGCCCAAGCATAGAGAATCTTGCGCGTTGAGATATTCCCAGAATTAGATTAAATACAACTCTGAAGAATATGAACTTAAAAAAAAAATGATCAGACAAATGCTCAGGAAACTTACCTCCACCCAGTAAAATTCCTGTAAATCCAATCTTACGTTAAGTGTAAAACTTCCAGGGAATTGTTGAAAAGAGTATAAGCTTTTTAAAAAGGGAAACTAGACTGGAAATAGGAAACTAACACCACTTGTATGACAAACTTGGACCCAGTTAGTTTATATCTTTGCCCCTCAAATTCTTATGTTTAAAATTGAGATAATGATAACATTACTCTTTAATGTTTTCATACATCAAAATAGTAATGTATATACATTATACATATCATTTGGCTGCTCCTCCTTTAATATCAGGTTGCATGGTATAATACAAATCAGGATATTCCTGAAAATGTTATAGATGTTAATATGTTCTCAAGTGAATATCAGATCTCTTCTTCATTCTTAGTAGCAGAAAATATGTCCATTGCTTGCTCACAAATATGACTTTCTGAGCAATAATTACCATGCCACCCCCAACTCTCTCATTTGATTTATAATTATTACTTTTTAGATAATAAGTTCTGTATAGTTGACCCAAATATTTTATCTCCCATCATTTAGTTAACAACAATCCCAATAATAATAAAAATAATTATAACATTTTTAATTCATTTAGTTCTTTAGTATTTATACTGCATTTCAACATGTGTTGTCTTCTTCAATTCTCAGAAAACTCTTGTTGTACAGTGAGACTATTAATGTCTCCTTTAAGAATCAAATAAATAAGCAGACCTCAAAATGTTTTCCCAACTGGCCAAGGCAGAACTAAATCTAGGTCTTGCTAATTCCAGAAAACTTCAACTGTGTCATGTGAATTTTCTGTAACAGAATTATCATGTTAATATCTGTTTGGATTTGTTCTCATAGATCTTTAAACTTGCTGACTTTCTAGTGTTTCCTCAACACTTTGTATGCCTCTACACACTTCACATTTCTCTAGTACTTTTAAAAACCATGTCATTTTTCACTTGGCATTTACACCATTACAGAAATCTCGGAGAGAGTTGGAAAGCTGGAAAAACTGCTCCCAAGATATTAACATCTTTCCTTAAGGGATCAGGACCCTCGCTCTGTTGAGAATCACAGTTTTTTTTTCATAGCATGAATTCTGACACTGCACCATTTCTGGAATCCTTATCATTACCTGCGTTCTGTCTCCAAATTCCTCTATCAAGTAATTATCCATCTTGGCTTTTCTTCTTCTTTTTCTTTTCTTTTCCTTTTTCTTTTCTTTTCTTTCTTTCTTTCTTTCTTTTTTTTTTTTTTTTTTCTTGAGCAGGGTCTCAGCTACCTTTGCTTTTGTTGAAGGTTTCCATTGCTTTTGCTCTCCCCACACAAAACCCAGGATACAAACTCACTTTAATTGTCAGGCATGATGGTGTATGCCTGTAATTTCAGCAACTCAGGAAGCTGTGGCAGGAGGATCCCAAGTTGGAGTCCAGATTCAGCAATTTAGTGAGAACTTATCTCAAAATAAAATAAATAAATAAATAAATAAATAATAAAAAGGCTAAGGATGTGGCTCAGTGGTTAAGCACCCCTGGGTTCCCTTACCCACAGTTTAAATCATTCCTCATCCTCGCCACACAGATTTTCTTCTTCGTCAGGTTCCTAGGTGATTTCTTCTTTACAGTCAATTCATTCTTGTGTTACCCATTCTGTTCTCCTTGGAGTTTCTGTGAGTATTCAATGCACAGTCCTCTTCTGCAGAAACTTCTTTTTGAAAATGAAATCTTTAAAACCAAATAAGGACTAGGTCACATTCCGTTCTTATCTTACTCAAAATCCTTCTTATTAAGTCCTCTCATCACTTCCTCTTTAACAAAAAAATAACAAAAACCCAAACCGATAAAATGCTTTTCTTTAACATAGCATTTCTGTTTCATTTTCATTTTATGACCTCAATATCCTTTACTTTTGATTCATTTTGTCCCAGCCAGAGTTGATTTGACACCTGTTCCCAGCAGCACTGTCTGGCTATTATGGCAATGAGTACAAGGGCTCTTCAGGATGGCTTGGCCCAGGCCAAGGCTGGGCTTTCCTTACTTTATTCTTCTTTCTCATCCCCCAAAACCTATGCCTATACCGCTCTGTCTTGCCACAAGATTACACAGGGAATGAACTGAACTGTAGATCATCTTTAGTTAGATGGCTCGCTAACTAGAACTTTCCAAATGTCCAAGCATCTTATTCAAACTTTAACTCCCTGACTTCTGCCATATAAGTGGATTCTCTCTCCTACACCAGTTTCTTTCAATAGTGGTGTTACTCTTCTAAAATTGTAAACACACACACACGAGTTTCTTTTGATTCTTTCCTTCTACTTATGCCCTTTGGTTACCAAGTTTTACCATTACAACTAATGTCTCCCTAAACTGCAGTTAAGGAGAGCAGCATAGCTGTGAACTGATGGCTTTCAACAGCTGCAGATCACTAAGCCAGCCTGCTGCTGGGAGAAGCTCCACTTGAGCAAAACCGTGAAAGAAGTGGAAAGAAACTGTAAGTTGTACAACATGGAAAAGGAAAATATTTTCTTGGATCCAAGAATTTCTTTTGTTTTCTCACTCTGGTTTTCCAAGTTCTTATCACAATATATCTAGATTTTTAGGGATTTTAATTAAAAAAGAAAGATAACTACCACAGAGTGAATATTGTCCTAATTGAGGTATGTTAACATGTACTCTTTTATTTGACCACAGTACCATCAGAGGATGATATTGCCAGATGTCACAGAAGAGAACATTGGGATTTAGAGTGGTTAATTCTCATGATAATGTGACCCAAAATCCTCAAATTTCAAATTTTACCGTCTGTCTACCTTGCTTTGCTGGCTCCTAGCTTGTATATTTGAATTTGTGCATTCTACATTTCCTCCAGTGGATGAGTCCCATGGTAAAAATATTTTGATCATAAACTAGATTGTATCTTGTAAAATTGAAACTGAGCTTGAAGGCCCTCTAACCATATGCAGTATCTCACCTTTCCAGCTCTATTTCTTGTTTCTCCCACATTCACTTGTTCTTTTTAGGCTAGTCTTTCTCCAACTTCCATATTCACAGCAAGCCTTCTCCACACTCTCTACTTATTTATATGGTTTTCTCCACAAAAACTTTGTTCTTTCCTTCCTATTTTGATCCTCTTCATTACTTAAAATGTATTTTAAATTTCACCTTTCTGTGAAATCATTTGTACAAGAACGTATTTATCTAAATATGTGGTTTTCTGTGTGTATGTGTGTGTGTAAATAGGTTCTGAAATGGAGAAGTCAGTCTTATTTTCAAATTTTTAATCCCTGGTTTTTTTTATGAAAAGCAATATAAAGACTTAGACATTAAGCTTCACACTTAGCATGCCACCTTTATGGAAATAATAAAATTCCATAAAATGAGGATTATCACAGAAAATCTGTGTGTTTTGTGAACGTGATATGGCTTACTATGATGATTTTCTTCTAATAAATTAGCTTTTATAATTTTAATGTTTGAATCTTTTCAGCTTTCTTGTGAGATGTTTGAAGTGACTCATGTACATCTTTGATTCCCTGTAAGGTCAAGATCACTGTTGAGCTGATGATATAGTCAAGGCTAAAAACAAGGCAGAAGGCTAGAAAGCAGAGGATGAATTTCAAATGACAAATGCCACTACATCCTGTACCAACTTTATATGTCTTATTGCTCATGGGTTCTAGGAAACAGGCCAGCATCAGGGAGGCTGAAGAATTAATGAAAATATATGCACTTAAATTGTGTTAAGGAAGGCATGGGGAAGTACTGGGGAATGAAATGTACTAAATTAGGCTATGTCCATGTAAGATATGCCACTGTTTATCATATACGTACACACATATATATATGACAGTAATTAAATAATAATATAATAGAAGGGAGATCAGTAGAGAAGAGCAAGAGATTCAGGGGGAGGGAAGAGAGGAAGAAAAGGAAAGGTACTGGAGACTGAGATTGACCAGATTATATTATGTGCACATGGGAATATGGTGTTACAAATCCCACGATTAGGCATAAATATAATGCACCAATAAAAATCAATCAAATAATAAATTAATAATTCAAATTTATTTCCTTTCTCCTAATAGTTATAAGTAGGTTCTCATCTTCCCATGTGTTTCTCTCATTGGAAAACTTTATGTGGATCTTCTATTTCTTTTTTGGTGGTTTTCAAAAGTGAATGGAAAAAAAGTCTAAGCAGATTCTCTGGTTACTTAATAGACTGCAGACTAAACCCTCACTGTATTTGTCTGTGATTCTCCAGGGAAATGTCTTGGGAGCAGACAGTTGGAACAGAGCCATCTGTCAACTTGGAAAAGATTCCACACCAGAAACAGACAGGAAGCACTTTGCTCTGGTCACTGATTGAGCCATTTATAGGAGACTTACATATGGCAAAGGAAATATAACCAGACTTAGCAGCTCAGGCTGTATATTTACAGGATCGTGCTAAGAAGACTGTGGTATATACACAGACGTGTTGGAAATTACAAATATTTCATGCCCCTAATATATCAAAGTTATCAGTACAGGAATGAGATGCCTAATGAATTTTCAATGAGAAGAAAGACCTTCATGGAAAACTAAGGCAAAAGCAAACTGAATCTCTTTCCAGATTACTTAGGGGTAAAATATTATAACAACTCATTGCTAAAAAGGTGAGGCACTACTAGTGACCAGTAGTGACATGGGAGAGAAAGTAAAACATATGAATACTAAGGATAAAAATCATTCTAAAGTTTTGAAAAATGTCTCTCATTTATAAATTTAGCCACAAATTATACTAAAATAGTTGGGCAAGCTGATGTATGCTTGTAATTTCAGTTACTTTTTGAAAAGGTTGAGAGTTGAGACAGAAGGATGGGAAATTATAGACCAATGTGAGAAAAACTTAGTGAGTTAGTGAGATCCTGTCTAAAAAAAAAAAAAAGAAAAAGAAAAAGAATAAAAAGATCAGAAGGGGATAGGGGGCAGGCAGTGATATAGCTCAGGGGTAAAATAACCCTGGGTTCAATCCCCAATGTCGCCAACCCTCCCCCCAAAACATAGTGATGCAAGACTAAAGGGCAAGGAGAATTATTTGTAAGTTTTTATTTACTACTAAAAGAAAATAAAGTGGGATTTTATCCTATTCTAAAATATTCAAGAAAATGGGAGTATTATCATCAGCATTGTTGTGAGGGAGAAATAAGAGACAGCTTAGTTCATGTACTTATTTCCAGAGATTCAGGAAATAATAAGCAGGGCAAAGATAAATTTTATCCTTGCTCTAAAGCTTATATCTAAAAATAATAATAAATAAAACTCCCTGTCGGCTTCATTTAATTTAACATTTCAGAAATTCTGTTAGCTTACAGCAAAATCCTCATTCACAGAATGTAAGAAATAGGAAGAAGTTTAGACATCATTAAATCCTACCCACCCATTTAAAAAGGGTTAGAATCAGAAATGGTGCTGAACCTAAGTTAAATATTAAGACCCAGACATTTCAGTGAGTTTATTCAAGGACACAGAGATGGTAGCAGGAGGAGGATGGCCATCCGGGTCTCGGGAGCAGTGGTGACAGGCTCTGCCCCTCACTGCCCTTCCCTCCACGGACATCATCACAATGAGAGTGAAGTAGTGTTTGGAGCTGGCCAGGTCTTGGATTTCTTCTGTGGAATGCAAACAATTTCAAAATAAGAGCAATATGAGACAAAGCTCCTCTGTGACACAGATGATACTTAAAACAAAAACAAGACAATTCTGTACCATGTCTCAACATAGATAATACAATCAGCTTAGAGCCATGAAAACACCAAACATTCCAATCTTAATATGAGCTCCTTCTGCATACTTGCCAATTACACCTGTAGTTTCGATTTTTCCTCCTTCCTTATAAATTATCCCAAGAATAGAATTGTTCCCACTTGCTGACAAGATCCTACCTGTGGTAAAGCCCTGCTTTCTGAGTCTTCCACCTAGCCACTTTATCCGAGCTCAACTCCTATATGCACTTTCTAACTGCCTCTCACAAGACACTTTCCCGCTAACGGTTTTCTCCCTTTCAAAGAAAAATAAAATCAATTTTTTTAACTATAGGTATGTGCCCAGTCATACGATAGAGAAAGAGGATAATAAAAACATTTTATTAAATAAACAAACAGATGTTCTATTCTGGACAATATCTTTGTGGTGAGGCAATCATTGAATTAAATTTGCAGGTATTTAAACAGTTTGCTTCTATTACATCATCAGTACTAATATCTGAGTGCATAGTTTTCTTACACTTGATTAAATCTAGCAAAGGTTTCTTGTATACAAACACTTTCTTGTCTCTAAATTATTAAATGGTTTTTTTCTGTGACTCTCAAAGTGACCCTTTTATTAGAGAAGAAAATGAATTCTTGAACTTCTGCTTCCAGACACGATCAAGTAGAAGGAACTGGATCATTCACTTTGATAGAAACAACTGATAAAAAAACTGACAAAATAGATAACTTAAACAAAGACTTTGAGAATATTGAACAGAATCAACAAAAGAAAGCAATCCCTGAGAGATGAGAAATAACAAGGCAGGTTCTTCCATTGCTCAGGCTTCCTACCTGGAAAAAGATTCCAGGTCATAGCAGTGGGTGGGGAAAACCAGGCAGGTCTTCCTGTGGTGAAGAGACAGCTGGGAATCCAGAGAAGCAGAGGTGGCTAGAATTTATCCAGCAAGGTCCCCTATAGAGAGAGTTGCAGAGGGTGCCTTCCTACATCCACTTCAGTACTGATAATCACATAGATATGAGGCAACTACCTAAAGCCCAAGAAAGAAAAACACAAAGCCAGACAATAACTGGCAAATTTTTGCTTAAAGGGCCAGGCTTTGTGGCTACATGGTCTTTTTTACAACTATTTCGTTCTGCCAGTATACAACAAAAGCCACCAGAGAAAATAAACAAATGAGCAGAGTTTTGTTTTAATCAACTTTATGTATCAAAACAGTTCTTACCTTTCAAGTAAAGGTTGCTGATCCCAGGTTAGAGCAGTATACTAACCTAGAATTAGACGTGAACTACAAGAAGAATCCTGCCCTGGAATTGGGAAAACATTGAAGCTGGACCAAGTGACGCTTCTGTTCTATTCACCAAGTGTGAAATGAAGGCCTAAGTGTTCATGACCTAAAAATCAAGAGTCAAACCACTGGAAGTTAACTGCATTTCACAACAAAGCTCAGACATACTTTTATTACTGTAACATACAGTATGCAGACCTAGAATTTACAATGCTGTTTCTTAGTTCTAAAAGTATCAGGTATGCAAAAATGCAGGAAAATTTGCTTCACAATGAGGAAGAACTCATCAATTGTGTTTGTCAATCTTACCTAGTAAAGGACACTACCAGGCATGGAGGCACCCACCTGTAATCCCAGAGGCTCATGAGGCTGAGACAGGAAGATTGCAAGTCGCAGGCCGGCCTCAACAATTTAGCAAGGCCCTGAGAAACTTAGGAAAACCCTGTCTCAAAATAAAATAGAAAGGACTGGGGACACGGCCCAGTGGTACGCTCCCAGGTATTAAAAAAAGACACTTAGTAAGGACACAAATTATAGAATTCACATATACTCAGTAAGCCAAAGGAAAGATTCAACAAGTTCAGCAGAAACAAATAACTAAGATTCAAATTGAATTTCCAAAAATGAAAAGTATAATGTCTGAGATGAAAACCATTCAGCTGGAAGTGATTTACTTCCAGAATTAGACAATGCACAACTGGGTAATTTCAGTCACTTGGGAGGCTGAGGCAGGAGGATTACAAGTTGGAGGCCAGGCTCAGTAACTTAGCAAGCCCCTAAGCCTTGGGAGACCCTATCTCAAAATAAAAAATACAAAGAGCTGGGGATGTGGCTCAGTGGTTAAGCACCCTGGAGTTCAATCCCTTGTTAAACAATTTTTAAATAATTAGACAATGCACAAAAATATTAATTAACTTGAAAACATAACAATGGACAATACCCCAAACAAATAAACAAAGAGGTTGGGGGTGCATCTTACTGGTAGAATACTTTCTTAGTGTGAAAAAGGCCCTGGATTGAATCCCTAGCACAGGAAAAATAAAAATGAAAGTAAAAGAAGTAGAGAAAAGAAAAAATGGGGGAAAATGAACAGAATATTCATGAACTAGGGGACAACCCAACTCTCAAAATATACAGTGTAATTAGAAAGTGACAAAAACATATCTACACTTATGAATAAAATTTTTCCAAAATTATTAAAACCCATAAAAATAATGGCAATAAAAAGGATTTTTAAAAGGCATTCAAAAACTAAAAGAATTCTTTACTAGTAGGCAAACACCATAAGAAATTATAAAGACAGTGTTGTTACTACTAGAAAAATAAAACCAGGTGGGAACTTGGATCTAAATAATGACATAGAAAGTGTTAAAACCAGGTAGATACACTGTGAGTATATACAAGGACATTATTATTTATATCCTTTGAATATAAACAACTCTTTTTAAATTTTTTATTTATTCTTTTAGGTTTTACATGACAGTAGAATATATTTCAATGTATCACACAAACATGGAGTATAACTGCCCATTCTTGGATTTTATATGATGCACAGTTACACTGGTCGTGTATTCATATATGAACACAGGAAAGTTAAGTCCAATTCATTCTACTGTCTTTCCCATTCCCATTCTTCCTCCCTCCCCACAATTCTCCTCTGTTAAAAATCCAGTGAACCTCTACACCTCCCTCCCAAATGCCTCTCGTGAGTCAGCATCCACATATCATAGACAATATTCAGCCTTTGGTTTTCTGGGCTTGGTTTATTTCACTTAACATGATAGTCTCCAGTTCCATCCATTTACCAGCAAATGCCATAATTTCATTCTTTCTTTATGGCTGAGTAATATTCTATTGTGTATATGTACCACGTTTTCTTTATCCATTCATCTATGGAAGGGCACCTACGTTGGTTCCATAGCTTTGCTATTGTGAATTGAGTTGCTATGAACACTAATGTGGCTGCATCACTATAGCATGCTGATTTCAAGTATTTCTGGGTATATGCCGAGGAGTGGGATAGCTGGGTCAAATGGTGGTTCTATTCCAAGTTTTCTGAGGATTCGCTGTACTGCTTTCCAGAGTGGTTGCACCAATTTGCAGTCATACTAGCAAGGTATGAGTGTTACCTTTTCCCCCACATCCTCACCAACATTTAATGTTACTTGTATTTTTGATAACTGACTTTCTGACTGGAGTGAGATGAAATCTCAGTGTAGTTTTAATTTGCATTTCTCTAATTGCTAAAGATGTTGAACATATTTTCATATATATGTTGATTGATCATATTTCTCCTTCTGTGAAGTGTCTATTCATGTGCTTTGCCCATTTATTGATTGGGTTATTTGTTTTTTTGGTATCAAGTTTTTCAAATCTTTATATATGCTAGAGATATGCTATCTGAGGTGAGGTGGTAAAGATTTTCTCCCATTCTGTAGGCTCTCTGTTTACATTCTTGATTGTTTCCTTTGCTGTGAAGAAGCTTTGTAGTTCCATACCATCCCATTTATTGATTCTTGATTTGACTTCTTGCACTTAATGAATCTTGTTGAGGAATTTGGTTCCTAAGCTTCCCTTCTAGTAGGTGTAGGGTCTCTGGTGTGTACCTAGGTCTTTGATCAACTTTGAGTTTAGTTTTTTGCTGGGTGAGATATAGGGGTCTAATTTCATTTTGTTACATATGAATTCTCAGTTTTCCCTGCACCATTTGTTGAAGAGGGTTTTTTTTTTTCTCCAATGTATGCTTTTGGCACCTTTGTCTAGTATTAAATGACTATATTTTTGTGGGATTTTCTCTGTGTCTTCTGTTCCATTTGTCTTCATGTTTGTTTAGGTGCCAACACCATGCTGTTTTTGTTACTATAACTCTATAGTATTGTGGTGCTTCTGCTTCCCTTTCCTTGCTGAGGATTACTTTGGCTATTCTGGGCCTCTTATTTTTCCAAATGAATTCCATGACTGCCTTTTGTATTTCTGTGAAGAATGTCATCGGAACTCTAATAGGAATTGCATTAAATCTATACAGTACTTTTGGCTGTATGGCCATTTTGACAATATTATTCAGCCTATCCAAGAACAAGGGAGAGTTTTCCATCTTCTAGCATTTATTTCTTTAGTTTTCTGTAGTTTTCATTGTAGACTTCTTTTATCTCTTTTGTTAGACTGATTTCCAAATATTTTATTTATTTTGAGGTTATTGTTGGATGGTATAATTTTTCTAATTTTTTTCAATAGATATATCACTGATGTATAGGAATGTAATTGATTTATGGGTATTGATATTATATCTTGCTTCTTTGCTGAATTCATTTATGAGTTCTAGAAGTTTTCTTATGGAATTTTTTGGATCTTGTAAATATAGTATCATATTATCAGCAAATAGTGGTAGTTTGAGTCCTTCTTTTCCTATTCGTGTCCCTTTAATTTCTTTCTTCTGTCTAATTGTTCTGGCTAGAGTTTCAAGTACTATGTTGAATAGAAGTGGTGAAAGAGGGCATCCCTGGTTTGTTTCAGTTTTTAGAGGGAATGCTTTCAGTTTTTCTCTATTTAGAATGATCTTGGCCTTGGGTTTAGCATATATAGCTTTTAAAATATTGAGGTAAGTTCCTTCTATCCCTAGTTTTTCTAGTGTTTTGAATGTGAATGGTTGCTGTGTTTTGTCAAATTCTTTTTCTGCATCTACTGAGATAATAATGTGATTAATTCTATTCATGTGATGAATTATAGTTATTGATTTTATTGATTTTCATATGTTGAACCAAGCTTGCATCCCTGGGAAGATTGCCACTTGATCATGGTCAACTATCTCTTTAATGTTTTTGTATATGATTGGCCAGTATTTTATTAAGAATTTTTGGAGAGATCCAAGAGGGTGGACTAGAGAGAAGCTGTATTCCTTTTTGCTCCATAACTTGGGTCTCAAGCAGAGGAAATACTGTTTCTCTGTGAGGCAGTCCTTGCTGCTCACTGATGCCCTGCTGTTTACCCCATTCGTCCACCATGATCACCCACCATCTGTCAGCATCTGGCCTACTTTTTGAGTGTAGATGGCTCACTGACTGCCACCTATCATCTACCATTTGCCTGCCTCTCGCCTGTCCATAGCCTGCCTTTCACCTACCCATCACCCACTGTCCAATGTCCACCCACTGACTGCCTGCTGTTAGCCTGCAGACCGCCAGTAGACCACCCGCAGACCACCAGTAGATTGCTTGCTGCTTGCTGTTGTTCATTGTCAAAGTACCCTCAGGTTTGGTTACACATGACTGCCACCATTTGGGGACAATGGTGAGGGCCCGCAGGTTTTCCGCCATCTTGGAGTGTGGTCACCTTGGTCTGGGGAATTAGGTCAGGGACTGGAGATATATTGGGGGTACCTCCAGGACTAGTTGCACCTGAGGTCTTTCAGCTTGGTGTGTAGTGACTGCCATCTGGCTGCCTCTTTGCAGGCTCACTCCCTTGTGTGAACACATGCTTGGTGATTCTTTCTGCAAGTTGAAAGGGCAGTGAGATCTTCAGACTGCAGCAAGACAGGGTGTGGGGAAGCTTACGCCCAGGTCTATGAGATTGCACCTGGGTTTGTATGGGCCAGTCTTGTTCTGGCAAGCCTGTGAAAAGCCAGAGATTAAGGGCAGTTCCCTAGGGGAGAGCACAGGTTGAAGAAACTGGAAAAAACTGAACTCTCTCCAGCTCAGTGAGTCCTAAAGTGCACAGGGATGGAAGGGGTAAGCTACAATGGTTGGGAAGACTGTAAGAGGGTGTGAGGGCATCTTACTATTGGTTCACCCACCCAACCCATCTGGCACCAACTGAACTGGAGCTAACATCAAACTTCAGACAAACCCACCTATCAGTGGAGAAGAGAAACTGAGAAAAATTTTGAAAACCAATAAAAGCAGTCATTTAATTTTCCATTGAGACTTTGTTCCTTTTGTTTTTCACCTTCTGTCTCACACCTCTACCATTTTTGAATTCATATTTTTCATACATGAATTTATTGAGGAATGGGATGTCTGAATAGTATATGACAGGTTTGTTGTGTATTCCTATATTTTTATTTTTTTAAAAAAATCTGAATATTTTTTCTCTCACCTCCCTGTCTCCCTAGATTCTCATCTCTCATACTAACAGCCATGTCTATTAATTCAGACATCATTTTTACTATAAATTTTATCTCTCTCTTATCTCTCTCTCCCTCATAGACATCACCTTTTATGCTACTTCTGTTCCCTCACTGTCCATCATTTAAAATGGTAACGCTTTTAGAAAACATACTATTTATATTGTAGATAATAATTGAACACTTCCTTTCTGTCTATTGTGACAAAACGTAAATGCCTTAAGAGGAAACATTTGGTTTAAGGTGGTATATCGTTTGCATTGGGTGCTGTTAATATTGGTCTCATCTTAAAAGGTGAGGTACTGGAAGCCTTGAGGGACACTATAAGGTAGAATCTGTACTGCCTCAGTTCCATACCACTAGATGAGAAGACACACAAACAACATGAAAAAACAAGGAACAAAGCACCTCAAACAAACCAAGATTTTCCAACAATAGAATCCATAAACAACACAGTAGAAGAAATGTCAGAGAAAAAGTTTAGAAAATACGTAGTTAGATTGATCTTCAAAATAAAGGATAGTATTGGAGGGAAAATGCAGGAAGTGAAAGTTCACTTCAATAAAGAGACAGAGATTATAAAAAGAAATCAAGCAGAAATCTCTAAATGAAGGAAACAATAAGCAAAATTAAAAATTGGATGGAAAGTATCACCAACAGACTAGACCAAGTGGAAGACAAAACCTCATACAATGAAGACAAAGTATATACTATTGAAAATAAAGTTGACTGAACAAAGAAGATGGTAAGAAACCATGAACAGAATGTTCAAGAAATACGGGATAACATGAAAAGACCAAATTTAAGATTTATTGGAATAGATGACAATGTGGAAATACAAACTAAAGGAATGCACAATCTTCAATGATATGTGTCAGGGGCAGGCTCTGAGGGTCCCAGAGCCGCACCGTGGCCTGATCTCTAAGATGGCGCCTGGCAGACATAGCTGCACTCATAAACAAGCTTTAGGAAGTAACTCTGGTTGGCTGTTGTACATGAGGCGATCCTGGTATCTGCCTGGAGACTGTTCTTTGATAGGCTGACTTTCCTGGTAGTCTACTCTCTGATAGGCTGATGTTCTCAATATAAGTCAGAGACTTGTGGAATAAAGTCCTTTTTGGTTCCTGTGATCAAGAAAAGCGTACGCGTTGTGATCGCCCACCGCCTTCGGGCGGTGGGCGGTCATAAGTGGTGCTGAAACCCGGGACCTCGAGTTATAAAGAAGAAACTGATCAGGTAAATACAGGGAAAGTAAAGAACAGTCTGGCCAGGTTAAAGTTCGCTGGATAAGCGACGAGTTAAGTTCGCAGGGTAAGCGACGAGTTAAAGTTCGCTGGATAAGCGACAAGTTAAGTTCGCAGGGTAAGTGATGAGTTAAAGTTCGCTGGATAAGCGACGGAGTTAAAGTTCACAGGAAGCGACGGAGTTAAAGAAGCAACGGAGTTAAAGTTCGCAGGAAGCGACGGAGTTAAAGTTCAAGGGTTAAGCGATGGAGATTGTTTGTAAGTGCTTTCGCTTTTGTTTTGCTAGTTAAAGTGCTTTGCATTCTGTTAGTTTAATAGAGAAATATGGGCACTGAAATGTCACGAATGCGCATGGAAGGTCCCTTAAAGGATTTGCTCCGGGCCAATGGAATTCCTCTTGAAACTAAAACAGCCCGAACCAAATGCAGAGAGGCCATAAAACAAGGGGAAGAGGTTTTGGAGGAAATAAAAGAGGAAAGGTCTAAAGCATCAGAAAGGGCGTCAATAAGATCAGAGACAGACAAGGAAAATGAAACTGGGTGTGAGGAACAACTTGTTAGGAAGAGGGAAATCAGTTTAGGTGAGGGTCCCCCATTAGGAGTCTGCCCTACGTTATCCGCCCTTAAGGCCTGCTTCTCTCCAGGACCTCCCAAAGGGGGCTCCAAGTTTCTCCCCAAAGAGCCACTGCCTAAAGAACCGCATCTGTAACAGAGACTGGGACTGGTAGGAAGGTAGGAACACACATTAAGACTGCCAGCGGGAACCTAGAAGCATTCCAACATTGAGAGAGATAGCATCCTAAGAGACTAAAAAGAGGTTGTAAGTTAGTTCAAGGGGGGCTACGAGCATCATGGTCATCAGAAGTATGTTGGTCTGAGTTACTTGTTGGTAGCGTTGGCACTGGTCGAGTTAGTCGCTCAGGAACCCAAATAGGCGATGTTTTATCCTGTGGAAACACACAAACCAAGCCGCAGCTCCAATAAAGCACTGGGTCCGGGCCGTTCCACTGTCCTGTAAGAACATTCTTCCATTTTACCGTCACTCTATCATGTTGTTTATGATTGCCATGTCTCTCAGCGGCAGAGCGACCCTCATTATCCAGAGTTAAAAAATTTAAAATAAAGAGGCAAAGAGAAAGTTTATCTTTAGGAGACATGAAGGTCTCCCGTATTCCCCCTTTTTGTTTATAAAGAGTATTTTTGAGGGTGGGATGTGCAAGTTCAACAATATCTTGTCATTGTGGGTTATAAGGTATACCTGTGGTTAGAGTCATTTCAAATTTAATGAGAAATTGGTTCTTATCAAATTTAGTTTTTAAAGAAAAATTTAGACTCTATAACGTAGTACAATACTCTAACAGTTGCTTAACCATAATTGTATAAACCCCTATTTTTAAGACTAATTGTTCTTTGTGTGTTTCTACCTTCCTACCAGTCCCAGTCTCTGTTACAGATGCGGAATTGCCAGTGTTACTATCAAGAAACAGGAGAGAATTTGGCATCACAGCGGCTATGGTCACTGCAATAGTGGTTTCTGCAACAGCAGCACTAACAACTGCCATACCTACAGCAACAGCAGTCAATCACTTGGCTGAAAATATAGCTACAGCCTTACAGACTAAAGAGACCCTAAACTAACATATAAGAGCAGGCATACTCCTTGTAAATCAAAGAGTGGACTTACTACAAGAACAAGTGGATATCTTGCAAGAACTTTTGGGACTGGGATGTGTTTATCCTTTAAGAGCAGTGTGTGTCACCCCTATTGCTTATAATAACCTTAGTTCTGCGGCTATGTTATCTAAAAATCTCTCTGTCTACCTTACTGGTAATTGGTCATCTACGTTTGATACTCAGAGTCAATGCCACCAGGGTTCAAGTGGCATCGGTATCCGAGATGTTCTCTTTGTTATCTAAAGCCCTGGGATTGACAAAACAGTGGGCTGGAACAGTAGCTGTTCTGATTATTTTCTGCTTAGGGATAGCCTATGTTATACGCAGCCAAATCAGAGCTTGCCAAGATGCCCGATGTCATCAACGGGCTATAGTACAGACTCTGTCAGCCATTGAGACAGGCACATCCCCCCAAGTATGGCTAGGCATGCTGGACCAGTAGTCAAAGATGGGTAAGATCCGTGGAAATGCATACCAACCTAAGACAGGGTTCTGATGCCTGGAGGTCAGAATTCCAATGACGGGTAAGGATGTAATTTGCCATGGACAACCTAAGACAGTCATGGTCCCAAGTCATCTTTTCTTTATTTAAAGAATAAGGGGGAGATGTCAGGGGCAGGCTCTGAGGGTCCCAGAGCCGCACCATGGCCTGATCTCTAAGATGGCGCCTGGCAGACATAGCTGCACTCATAAACAAGTTTTAGGAAGTAACTCTGGTTGGCTGTTGTACATGAGGCGATCCCGGTATCTGCCTGGAGACTGTTCCTTGATAGGCTGACTTTCCTGGTAGTCTACTCTCTGATAGGCTGATGTTCTCAATATAAATCGGAGACTTGTGGAATAAAGCCCTTTTTGGTTCCTGTGATCAAGAAAAGCGTAAGCGTTGTGATTGTCCCCGCAGGCGGTGGGCGATCATAGATATGATATCAGAAAACTTCCCAAATCTAAAATTTCCATTTCCATGAAATGGAAAATCAAGTACAAAGGACTTATAGGACTTGAAATGTACAAAATTACAGCAGACTCACACCAAGACATATTATAATGAGAATAACTAAAATACACAATGAGGATAAAATCTTAAAGGCTGTGAGAAAAGAAAGTAAGTTATATATAGGAGGAAAGCAATTCAGATCTCAACTGATTTCTCAACCCAGCTCCTCATAGTTAGGAGATCGTGGAACAACATATTTCAAGCTCTGAAAAAAAATGTATGCCAACTGAGAATTTTATATACAGCAAAATTAAGTTTCACATTTGAGGAAGAAATAAAAACCTTCCATGATAAACAAAAGTTAAAAGAATTCACAACAAGAAAGCCTGCACAACAGAATATTCTCAGCAAAATATTCCATGAGAAGAAATTTAAAAACAACAACAGCAAAGAAAATCAGTAAATGGAAGAACTACACTAAAGGAAAGGTCAATCAAAGGAGAAACTAGGTCAAGTTGAAAACCAACACTAAACCACAATGACCAGGAATACAAATCATATCTCAATAATAACCCTGAATGTTAATGACCTAAACTCATCAATCAAAAGACACAGACTAGTAGATTGGATTGGATTTAAAAAAAAAAAAAAAAAAAAGACCCAACAATATGCTCTCTTCAAGAGACTCATTTTCCAAGAAAAGACATCCATAGACTGAAGGTGAAAAAGCATATTACTCACAAGGACTGTGTAAATAAGCAAGGGTTTCCATTCTCATATCCGACAAAGTGAACTTCAAACCAATGTTAGAAGGGATAAAGAAGGGCATTGCATACTGCTTAAGGGAATAATACACCAAAGTGACATAACAATTGTAAATATTTTTGCCCCAAACAATGGAGCATCTACATACATCCAATAAACCCTTCTCAATTTCAAGAATCAAATAGAGCACAAAACAATGATACTGGATTATTTTAACACACTGCTTTCCTCACTGGATAGATCTTCCAAACAAAATCTAAATAAAAAAACTACAGAATTAAATGATATAATCAATGATTTAGACTTAAAGGACATATATAGAGTATTTCATCCATTATTGAAAGAATACACTTTCTTCTCAGCAGCACATGAATCCTTCTCTAAAATAGACCATATCTTATGCAACAAAGCAGCTCTCAGCAAACACAAAAAAATAGAAATCCTACCCTGTATTCTATTAGATCATAATGGAATGAAACTAGAAATCAATGATAAACTAAAAAATAGAACCCACTCCAACACCTGGAGACTAAATAGCATGCTACTGAATGATGAATGGATAAAAGAATAAATCAAGGAGGAAATTAAAAAATACTTAGAGGTAAATGAGAACACCAATAAAACATATCAAAATCTCTGGGATGCTATCAAGGCTGTGCTAACAGGAAAGTTCATTGCATTGAGTTCATTCATTAGAATAAAAGAAAGTCAACAAATAAATGACCTAGCATTACATCTCAAAGCCCTAGAAAAAGAAGAACAAATCAACATCAAAAGCAATAGAAGACAGGAAATAATTAAAATCAGAGCTGAAATCAATTAAATTGAAACAAAAGAAACAATTGAAAAACTTGACAATACAAAATGTTGGTTCTTTGAAAGAATCAATAAAATCGACAATCCACTAGTCACACTAATGAGAGAAAAAGAGAAAACTCAAATTACTAAAATTTATGATGAAAAAGGAAATATCACCACAGATACTACTGAAATACAGAAGATAACTAGAAATTATTTTAAAAATTAAACTCAAATAAAATAGAAAATACTGAAAACATTGACAAATTTCTAGAGATCTATGATCTACCCAAAATGATGCAGGAGGATATACATAATTTAAACAAATCAATTTCAATCAAAGAAATAGAAGACTCCATCAAAAACCTACCAACCAAGAAAAGCCCAGGACTAGGTGGATTCTTAGACAAGTTCTACAAGACTTTCCAAGAAGAATTAACACCAATACTCCTCAAATTATTCCATGAAATTGAAAAGGAGGGAACCCTTTCAAACCCAATCTGTTATGTTACTATCACTATTATCCCAAAACCAGACAAAGACACATCAAGGAAAGAAAAGTTCAGACCAATATCTCTGATGAACATAGATGAAAGAATTCTCAATAAAATTTTGCCAAATCACATACAAAAACATATTTAAAAGATTGTTGATCCCTGTAATGCAAGGTTGGTTCAACACATGGAAACCAATAAATGTAATACACCACATCAATAGACTTAAAGACAAAATCATATGATTATCTCATTAGATGCAAAGAAACATTTGGCAAAATACAGCACCTCTTCATGTCCAAAACACTAGAAAAACTAGGGATAGTAGGAATATACCTCAACATTGTAAAAGCTATCTATGCTAAGCCTAAGGCCAACATCATTCTAAATAGAGAAAAATTGAAAATATTTCCCTTAAAACCTGGAACAAACCAGGAATGCCCTCTTTCACTACTTCTATTCAACATAGTCCTTGAAACTCTAGCCAATGCAATCAGACAAATAAAAGAAATTAAAGGAATATGAATAGGAAAAGTACTCAAACTATCACTATTTACCAGTGACATTTCTATATTTAGAAGATGCAAAAAATTCCACCAGTGAACTTCAAGATCTCATAAATAAACTCAGCAATGTAGCAGGATATAAAATCAGCACCCATAAATCAAATGCATTTCTATATATAAGTGATGAATCCACTGAAAGGTAAATTAGTAAACTTACCCCATTCACAAAAGCCTCAACAAAAATAAAATACTTGGGAATCAAACCAAAGAGGTGAAACACCTCTACAATGAAAACTACAGAACATTAAAGAAAGAAATTAAAGAAGACCTTAGAAGATAAAAAATCTCCCATACTCTTGGATAGGCAGAATTAATATTGTCAAAATGGTCATACTAACCCAAGTGATATACAGATTCGAGGCAATTCCTATTAAAATTCCAGTGACATTTTTCATAGAAAGAGAAAATGCAATCATGAAGTTCATTTAGAAATATAAGAGACCTAGAATAGCCAAGGCAATTATTAAAGAAGAGTGAACCAGGAGGCATCATGTTACCAGACCTTAAATTATACTACAGAGCAATAGTAACAAAAAGGGCATGACATTGGAATATTACTCAGCTTTAAAGAAGAATGAAATTATGGCCTTGGCAGGTAAATGGATGGAACTGGAGAAGATCATGCTAAGTGAAATAAGCCAATCAAAAATAACCAAAGTCTGCTGTTTTTTTTTTCTGATAAGCGTCTGCTTATCAGAATGTAGGAACTTTGGATTGTACAGAGGGGAGTGAGGGGAGGAGTGGGGTTTGTGGGGATGGGAAGTATAGTAGATTGAGACAGACATTATTACTCTATATAATGTACAAAATTTTTTTTAAAAATTCATCAGTCAAAAAAAGTTCATAAAAATTTTAAAAAGTTAAAAAAAAAGGAATATTTGCATCTGTGTTCATCAGGAATATTGATCTGAAATTTTCTTTCCTTAACCTACTTTTGTCAGATTTCAGTATCCAGGTGACACACAGAGTGTATTTTGGAAGGGTTACCTCTTTTCCTATTTTGTGGAATAATTTGAGAAGGATTGACATTAGTTCTTCTTTGAAGTTCTGGTAGAACTGGGTTGGTCCTGGGATTTTCTTTCTTCTTAGGCTTTGATGGTGTATTCAATTTGATTGCTTGAAATTTATCTGTTTAAAGTTTTCTATGTCCTCCTGATTTAATTTGGGTAGGCCAAATGTCTCTAGAAATTTGTCAATGTTTTCAAGATTTTCTATTTTATTTGCATATAAATTTTCAAAAGAGGTTCTGATTATTATCTGTATTACAGTAGTGTCCATTGTGATATTTCCATTTTCATTGCAAATTTTAGCAATTTGAGTTTTCTCTCTTTCTCTTTGTTAGCTTGCTGAGAGTTTATCAATTTTATTAATTTTTACAAAGAACCAATATTTTGTTTTGTTGATTTTTTCAATTGTTTCTTATGTTTCAATTTCATTGATTCAGTTCTTATTTTATATATTTCCCATCTATTGCTTTTGATGTTGATTTGTTCTTTTTCTAGGGCTTTGAGATGTAACATTAGATCATTTATTTGTTGACTTTCTTTTCTTTTAATGAATGAGCTCAATACAATAAACTGTCCTCTTAGCACTGCCTTCATAGCATCCAGAGATTTTGATATGTTGTACTACTATTGTCATTTACCTCCAAGTATTTTTTTTTAAATTTCATCCCTGATTTCTTCTGCTATCCATTCATTATTCATTAGTGTATTACTTAGTCTCCAGGCATTAGAGTAGTTTCTACTTTTTTCTTTTATCATTGATTTCCATTATGATTTGATAGAATGCAGGCTATTAACTCTATCATTTTGTATTTGCTAAGAGTTGCTTTGTTGCATAAGATATGTTCTATTTTAGAGAAGGATTCATGTCCTTTTGAGAAAAAATTGTATTCACTCATCAATGGATGAAATATTCTATATCTGTTAAGTCTAAATTATGGATTGCATTTATTGCATTTATTGGTTCTATATTTTCTTTATATAGGGTTTGCTTGGAAGATCTATCCAGTAATAAGAGAGGTGTATTGAAGTCACCAGTATTATTGAGTTGTGGTCTATTTGATTCTAGAAATTGAGAAGGTTTTTTTTTTTTTATGTATATAGATGCTTCATTGTTTGGGGTATAAATATTTACAATTGTTATATTTGCTGATGTGTAATTCTCTTAATTAGTATGAAATTTCCTTCTTTGTCCCTTCTGATTAACTTTGGCCTGAAGTCAACTTTACCTGATATGAGGATGGAAACCCCTGCTTGTTTTAGTGGTCCATATGAATGGTATGCTTTTTCCCATTCTTTCACCTTCAGTCTGTGGATGTCTTTGCCTATGGAGTGAGTCTCTAGAAGAGAACATATTGTTGGGTCTTGTTTTTTAATTCAATCTACCAGTCTATGTGTTTTGATTGAAGTGTTTAGGCCATTAATGTTCAATACTATTATTGAGATAGTATTTGTATTCCTTGTTGTTTTGGTTTATTTCTGGTTTTTAATTTGAATTTGTTTCTCCATTGAGTCACTGTTCTTTCAGCATAGTTCCTTCCTTTGCTGGTTTTCACTTTTAGTTTTTATTTCTTTCTAGTGGAATATTTTGCTGAGGAAGTTCTCTAGTGGTTTCTAGTTGTGAATTCTTTTAACTTTTGTTTATTGTGGAAAGATTTTATTTCATCATCAATTCTGAAGCTTAATTTTGCTGGGTATAGTATGCTTGACTGTCATTCATTTTCTTTCATTGCTTGATATTATTAGCTCAATACCTCCTACCTATTATCTCAATACCCTCCCTTTGAGGGTCTGTGTGGAGAGATCAGTGAGATCCAGATTGGTTTCCCTCTAAATGTTACTGATCATTTTTCTCTGGAAGCCATTAAAATTCTATCCTTTTGCTGTATGTTAGGCTTTTACATAAAAATATGTCTTCATGTAGGTCTGTTGTAATTTTGTATATTTGGGGTCCTCTAAGCCTCCTGTATTTGATTTTCCATTTCATTATTTATGTTTGGAAAAATTTCTGATATTATTAAATTTTGTGTATTTCTTTTGTTTGGATCTCCATGCCTACATCTACCCCAATCAATCTCAAATTTGGTCTTTTCAGGTTATCACAATTCTTGCAATTTCTGTTCATGGTCTCTTAACATATATTCTCCAGATCAACTTTATTTTCAAGATTAGGTATTTTGTCTTCATTGCCTAAAATTCTGTCTTCTAAGTGATCTAGTCTGCTGGTGATGTTTCAATTGAATTTTTAATTTGATTATTGATTCCTTCATTTTGAGGATTTCTGCTTTTTGTAAATTTAATTTAAGAATCTGTTTCTTTACCAAAGTGGTTGTTCACTTCCTGTGTTTTCTTTATGATTCCACTCCTTATATCATCCTTTACTTTGCAGATAAATTTAATTATATATACTCTAAACTCTTTCTCTGACATTTCTTACACTGTCATGTTGGTGGATTCTGTTATTAGAGAGTATCTTTGTTTGGGGCAATTTGTTCCCTTTCTTTTTCATGTTGTTTGTGTGTCTACCTATCTATTAGTATGGATCTGAGATAATACAGTTTCTACCCTATGGACTCATAGTGTCTCCAAAGGTTTCCTGTATCTCACTGATTAGGGTGAGACAAGTAAGAAAAGCAACCAATGTAAACAACATACATGTTAAATCAATAGTTTTGACTATGACATATACAATGTTAGTTATCATAATAAATAGAAATGATATGATCAGTTTTTGCCTACAATAAAAACAACAATTTTGCAAAAGGGTTTACAATTTCAAATGCTGGATAGGGAAAAGATGATTATGAGGGAGGAGGGGAGAAGAAGATAGAAGTGAAAAAATTAAAGAATGTTATAGTAATTGAGATTGGCTCTTATCAGAAGAAAAGAGGGAAAGAGGATCAAGGGAAATAGGTAAGAGAAAACACATTATAAAATAAAAGTGTTTTAAAATAAAAAATAAAAATAAAAATATAAAACAAAACTGAAGTATAATAAACATCCTAGTTCACAAAAAAATAATCCATTAACATAACTAGTTTCAAAAATGCTAGAAATGAGAAAAATACAAATATGAGTATGTATAAATGTCTATGTACCATTAAGGATACAGTTAAACAGAGAAAAGATTTAAAAAATAAAATAAATTAAATTAAATAAATCTTGATGTAACGTTAAAGAATTCTTTCCACAGTAGCTAAAAATATTCTCACCTTCTCTTCTCAGCAGTCTTAGGTGGGGTCATTGAGAGTGTGATGTTCTACCCTCTGGATCGCTACAGTGAGAGAGGTAATCACCTAGGTGGAATTCTTGGAGGCAGGGTGTAGGTTTAGGTAGTCTCCAGGCTCTTCCCTAAATGCTAAATGATCTGGAGATTTTAAATCAGTGCACCTTCAGGGCCCAGTACTTGCTAGTCCATGTTGGAAGACTGCACCCAAGGGATCCCCTTCAGGTTTCACTCATGTGGTGGAAGAGTCAATTCTTAGTCACCTACCTCATCTGTAGCTTCTACTTTTCCTGATCTCCTGTTTAATCTCCAATCTCTCCCACTCATCCTCCCACCCCTTTCCAAATTCCCAGTCAGAAGCCTCTCTCTCAACTGGTTCTGCAAGAAGCCACATTAGAGGGGGAAGGGTGGAGCCAGGTGGGTTTCCCTGACCAGTTGTCCCCTGTGTAAACCTCTCTCGAAGTTTGATTTCCTCCTGGTCACCGAAGCACAGTCTATGTTGTGCAGTGTGTATGTATTGAGCCTGTATTTTGGGCCAAAATCAGATTTGCCAGGAATTTGTTCCCTCAGTTGTGGGCCTCCATGTCACAGCTGCAAAATGGTTTCTTCTTTTGTCATCCACACACAGCCTGGAGAGATAGCAGCTTCTTTCCCACACAAGGATATTGTACAGTTTGTCTTTCAGGTTTGCGGGGCAATGTTCTTGATCTCTAAATGCTCTATACCTAGACATGCCTCAGGCCTCCTAAAAATGGGAGTTCCTTAAATTACTTCATCCCTCCAGTTCGCTTGCAGTGGGAACTCTCTGGTTGGTACTTCCTGCCCAGCCAAGGCAGCAGCTGTGCAGTTGGGAATTTCTTCCTTCTTTTATTATACCCAACATCCTGAGTCCCTAATCCACTTTGAATGTTCAGTTTTAAATTCCAGTAAAGTCCCCCGACCTTTTGTTTTTATTCACCCACTTTTCAGAAAGGCTGCTGTTCTACTTTCTTGGTTTCACAGCATGGAGCAGCCAGGCAAGTGAAGTCCTCTATTCTGCCATCTTGAAAACCCCTCTAATCACCTCTTTAAAGATAAATAATAACAAAATTCCAAAGTATTGCAGGGTTTTCCACACGTGTAGTAGTAAACCAAATGACAATGGCAGCACAAAGACTGGCAGTGGGTCAGCAGAGAGTGCTTTTGTAAGGTTTTCATATTAAAAATGCAATAATATGTCACTTGATGGTAGATTTAGTGCATTAAAGATCTATACAATAAACCTTAGCTCAATCAATGACTGGAAAGGATACAGAGAATTTTAACACTTATGTGATGTGGTGGACAGGTAAACTGGTACAGACATTCTGGAAAGCAGCTCAGCAATTTCTGGAATTTCATAAAAAACAAAGCAGGCAAAACCATACAAAGAATTACACTGTTAGAGAAATGAAAATTTCTCTGTACCAAAATGTACAAACATATTTTGTTTCAAAAACCCACACATGAGTGCTCATAGCAGTTTAATTTGTAAGAATGTTAAACTGGAAACAACCCAGATGTCCTTCAACAGGTGAGTGATCAAACAAATTGTGGCACATTCATGCTATGCAACACTAATAAAAAGTATAAAGAAACTCTTGATACGTACAGCAGCTCAGATGAATCTCATGGGAATTACTCAGGAGCAAAGTGTTAAACTCAAAATGTCATGTATTATGTAATTTAACTAATATCAAATTTTCAAATTTACAAAAACATGAATATGGAGAAATAAATTAGTTGTTGCCAGGCTTCCAGAAGGGAAGAAAGAAAAAGATAAAACTAAGATCCCAAAAGGATAGTGGTGCTATTCTACATTATTACAGTATCGTGCAAATCACACAGTTAAAATTGCACAAAATTGAATACACACACATACACTTAAGTGCACACAAAACCAGTGAAATCTAAATAAGTTAGTGCATTCCATTGAAGTGATTATGATACTGTACTATAGGTATACAAGATGGTACCTTTGGGAAAACTGGGAGTAAGGTACATAATATTCCCCTGTTATAGTTTCTTAAGTATCTATGTAAATATGAAATTATATAGAATTCTCTAAAAGAAAAAGAAAAAGGGAAAAGTGATGGACAGAGTTTAAACACATTTCAAAGCAAAAAATATTAGCAAACATGATAAAAGGGTCATGTCATTCATACAACAAACAAATTGTATGTACTTAAATAGAACTTCAGGATATGCACTTTTTGTATTTCATGATAAATAGGGAAACAATAGGCCTTCATTCAAATGAATTACAAAATATATGGGTTAAAATGTTTAAAAAATAGAATTTTAAACTTCATGAGGCCAAAACCAACAGAACCGCAAAAAGAAAAAGACACATCCAAATTATAGCTGGAGATTCAACACCTTCCTCTCAATTGATGAAACAAGTAGACAGAAAATCTGTGATGGTAAAAGAGACTTGAACAACTTTTTCCTAACTGACATTTATACAACACTTCACTAGACAAAAAGCAGAACACACACTCTTTGAAAGCAGAGAATGGCAAACAGTTTTCTTGAGAGGACCAAAAATAAAATGTTTGAGATTTTGTAGTCTATATGCCCTTGTAATAATAAAACATTACTCTATGTGTACAGCAGCTGAATCTGGCATGTGGAATCTGACAGATAATAAAGACCATCTCTTGATACAAGGTAGTGTTTATTTTAGTAATAATGTGGAAGCAGGAGAAAAAGGAAAATGTTGGGCAAGAAAGAAAGAGAAGAAAATACCTCTCCAGACAGGGAGAAACACCAACACCTGACGTCATGTAGCTGGGGAGCCCTGGTCCCAACTGGGGAGTCCCAGACAGATTGTTCTCCCCATGGATGAAAGTCTTATTCCCAGCGGAGCTCCTTAAATACAAGTTAGAACAAATAAAGTTCTGTTCTAGCAACTTGAGTGACCTAGTGATCCCCTCAAGGACACATCATCCTTCCAAGAACTGGCCAGATCCCAAAAGGAAAGAGTGATAGGTTTGAAATAAGTGAATGAGTCTGAGTTCTTTTGAGTAAGCCAAACCCACAGAGAAATCTGCATTCTTTAGATACAGATTCCATCAAGATTTAGATGCATATCCATCAAGAATATGTGAAGTTCACAACAGGCATATGGACAGTGAAGATATTTAGTATATTTTTTCTTAGCCCTCTAGCTCTCTATCACACCTCTATCACAACTACTCAATTCTGCATTTATAGGACAGAAGACAGCCATACACAAATAAATAAAATCTGTGTCCCAATAAAACATTATTAAAAAAAACAACAACACATTGTCAGACACTTTGATCCCATGGACTGTAATTTGCCCATCACTTTTAAAATTTTTTTCATAGGGTAAATGGAACATTTAACAAATTAGTTTACAAGGTACCTCAAATCTAAATTAATTTGAAGGGACAAAATCATACAAAATATGTTTCCTAACCACTATGGAATTAAGCTAGAAATCAATTAGGAGAGAACTAAATAAATGTCCAAATGTCCAAATACTTGGAAATTAAACCATACATTTCTAAATAATTCATGAATTGAAGGAGAAATCTAAACTGAAATTTTAGAACATTTTGAACAAAGTGAAAATAAAAACAGACTATATCAAAATTTTGAGGAGAAAAGTACAATAGTGCTTAAGTGAAGATGTAGAGCTAGAAATTCTCATACTAGAAAAAAAAAATCCCAAAATAATTATCTTGGCCAATAGTCAGGAAGTTTTTCTTAAGGATTTGCAGAGCAATATTGCAGTCTTCCAGACCATAAGATCTCTGCTAGACTTTTCAGTGCTGATGTTGTATGTTGTAGTGACAGAGCAGAGACAGCATTTAAACAAATGAGTTCTGACTGCATTCCAATAGAAATTTATTTATAATCATTTAAACTATGGGCTACAGTTTGCAGACCTATGATATGGGTTGAGATTAAACTTAAAAACAAAACAAAACGATACGAAAAACCAGTAGATAAGAGTATAAATCAAACCCAAAGAAAGGAAAAGGAAACAATTAGTAAAAGATAATAAAAACTATCATTAATGTAGAAAAACAATAGCAAAAACTAATTAAAACCAAACTTTTTTAAAATTTATTTTTATTGTAAACAAATGGGATACATGTTCTTTCTGTTTGTACATGAAGTAAAGGCATATCATTTGTGTAATCATACATTTATATAGGGTAATGATGTTTGATTCATTCTGTTATTCTTTTCTTCCCCACTCCACCCCACCCACCCCTCTTTTCCCTCTATACAGTGCCTCCTTCCTCCATTCTTGCCCCCTCCCACCCTCCATTTTGTGTCATCATATGCTTATCAATGAGATCATTTGTCCTTTGGTTTTATGAGATTGGCTTATCTCACTTAGCATGATATTCTCCAATTTCATCCATTTGCCTGCAAATGCCATGATTTTAATATTCTTTATATCTGAGTAACATTCTATTGTATATATATACCACAGATTCTTTATACATTCATCAATTGAAGGACATCTAGGTTGGTTCCACAATATGGCTATTGTGAAATGAGCAACTATGAACATTGATGTGGCTGTATCTCTGTAGTATGTTGACTTTAACTCCTTTGGGTATAGGCCGAGGAGTGGGATAGCTGAGACAAATGGTGGTTCCATTCCAAGCTTTCTGAGGAATCTCCATACTGCTTTCCAGAGTGGCTGCTCTAATTTGCAACCCTACCAGCAATGTATGAGAGTACCTGTTTCCCCACATCCTCTCCAACACCTATGGTTGCTTGTGTTCTTGATAATCGTCATTCTAATTGAGGTGCGGTGGAATCTTAGGGTAGTTTTGATTTGCATTTCTCTTATTACTAGAGATGTTGAGCATTTTTTCATATATCTGTTGATTACTTGTACATCTTCTTCTGTGAAGTATCTGTTCATTTCCTTAGCCCATTTATTGATTGGGTTATTTGTATTCTTGGTGTAGAGTTTTTTGAGATCTTTGTATATTCTGGAAATTAGTGCTTCATCTGAAGTATAAGTGGCAAAGATTTTCTCCCACCCTGTAGGTTCTCTTTTCACATTGCTGATAGTTTCCTTTGCTGAGAGAAAGCTTTTTAGTTTGAATCTATCCCAGTTCTTGATTCTTGCTTTTATTTCTTGTACTATGGGAGTCCAGTGAAGGAAGTCTGATCCTAAGCTGACATGTTGAAGATTTGGACCTACTTTTTCTTCTATAAGATGCAGAATCTCTGATCTGATTCCAAGGTCGTTGATCCATTGTGAGTTGAGTTTTGTGTAGGGTGAGAGACAGGGGTTTAGTTTCATTCTGTTGCATATGGATTTCCAGTATTCCCAGCACCATTTGTTGAAAAGGCTATCTTTTCTCCATTGCATATTTTTGGCACCTTTGTCTAGTATGAGAAAACTGTATTTATGTGGGCTTGTCTCTTTGTCCTTTATTCTGTAGCCTTGATCTACCTGTCTATTTTGGTACCAATACCATGCCGTTTTTGTTACTATTGCTTTGTAGTACAGTTGAAGTTCTGGTATTGCGATACCCCCTGTTTCATTCTTCCTGCTAAGGATTGCTTTAGCTACTCTGGGTTTCCTATTCTTCCAGATGAATTTCATGATTGCTTGCTTTATTTCTGTAAGGTATATCATTGGAATTTTAATTGGAATTGCATTGAATCTGTATAGCACTTTTGGTAGTATGGCCATTTTGACAATATTAATTCTGCCTATCCAAGAACATAGGAGATCTTTCCATCTTTAAGGTCTTCCTCAATTTCTTTCTTCAAATTTTGTAGTTTTCATTGTAGAGATCTTTTATCTCTTTGGTTAGACTGATTCCCAAGTATATAATTTTTTTTTTGAGGCTATTGCAAATAGAGTTGTTTTCCTCATCTCCCTTTCAAAGTTCATCACTTGTGTATAAAAATGCTTTAGATTTATGCATGTTGATTTTATAGCCTGCTATTTGCTGAATTCATTGATGAGGTCTAGAAGTTTTCTGGAGGAGTTTTTTGGATCCTCTAAATATAGTAT
Source organism: Sciurus carolinensis (assembly GCF_902686445.1). Lineage (NCBI taxonomy): Eukaryota > Metazoa > Chordata > Mammalia > Rodentia > Sciuridae > Sciurus > Sciurus carolinensis. Next base: position 46,815,512 of record NC_062221.1, read on the forward strand.
CAAGTTATCAGCAAATAGTGACAGCTTAAGTTCCTGCTTTCCTATTCATATCCCTTTAATTTCTTTAGTCTGTCTAATTGCTCTGGCTAGAGTTTCGAGGACAATGTTGAATAGAAGTGGAGAAAGAGGACATCCCTGTCTTGTTCCCATTTTTAAAGGGAATGCTTTCAGTTTTTCTCCACTAAGAATGATGTTGGCCATGGGCTTACCATAAATAGCCTTTACAATGTTTGGTATGTTCCTACTATCCCTGTTTATTCATGTTTTGAGCATGACGTGGTGTTCTATTTTGTCAAACGCTTTTTCTGCGTCAATTGAAATAACCATATGATTCTTATCCTTAAGTCTATTAACATGATGGATTATGTCTATTGGTTTACAAATGTTAAACCATCCTTGCATTCCAGGAATGAATCCCATTTGATCGTGGGGCACAATTTTCTTAATATGTTTTTGGATACGGTTTGCCAATATTTTCTTAAAGATCTTTGAATCTATATTCATCAAGGATATTGGTCTAAAATTTCCTTTCTTTGATGCTTCCTTGCCTGGTTTGGGTATGAGGGTGATATTAACTTCATAGAATGAGTTTGGTAGGGTACCCTCCTTTTATATTTCCTGGAATACTTTGAGAAGTATTGGAATGAATTCTTTGAAGGTCTTGTAGAACTTGGCTGAGAATGCATCTTGTCCTGGGCTTTTATGGGATGGTAGGTTTAAAATGACTTCTTCTATTTCATTGCTTGATATTGATCTGTTTAAATTGTGTATGTCCTGCAGGTTCAGTTTGGGAGGAGCATATGTCTCTAGAAATTTGTCAATGCCTTCAGTAGCTTCTAATTTGTTGGAATATAGATTTTTGAAGTAGCTTCTCATTATGTTATGTATCTCAGTGGTGTCAGTTGTGATATTTCCTTTTTCATCATGAAGTTTAGTAATTTGAGTTTTCTCTCTCCTTCTCTTTGTTAGTGTGGCTAAGGGTTTGTCTATTTTGTTTACTTTTTCAAAAAAACAACTTTTTTTTGTCAATTTTTTGAATTGTTTCTTTTGTTTCAATTTCATTGATTTCAGTTCTGATTTTAATTACTTCCTGTCTTCTACTACTTTTGCTGTCATTCTGTTCTTCTTTTTCTACGGCTTCGAGCTGTAATATTAGGTCATTTAGTTGTTGACTTTTCATTCTTTTCTGGAATTGCTCCATGCAATGAATTTTCCTCTTTGTACCGCTTTCATAATGTCCCAGAGATGTTGATATGTTGTATCGTCGTTTTCATTGACCTCTAAGCATTCTTTTATCTCCTCCCTGATGTTTTCTGTTATCCATGTTTCATTCAATAGCACATTATTTAGTCTCCAGGTGTTGGAGTAATTTCTGTTTTTTATTTTGTCATTGATTTCTACTCTCAATCCATTATGATCTGATAGAACACAAGGCAGTATCTCAATTTTTTTGCATTTCCTAAGGACTGCTTTGTGGCATAACATATGGTCTATTTTGGAGAAGGTTCCATGTGCTGATGAGAAGAAAGTGAATCTGCTTGTTGATGGATAGAATATTCTATATATGTCTATTAAGTCTAGGTTATTGATTGTGTTATTGAATTCTATGGTTTCTTTGGTTGGATTTTGTTTGGAAGATCTATCCATTGGTGACAGTGGTGTGTTAAAGTCACCCAGAATTATTGTGTTGTGGTCTATTTAATTCCTGAAATTGAGAAGGATTTGTTTGATGTACAGGGATGCACCATTGTTTGGGGCATAAATATTTACTTGTTATGTCTTCCTGATTTATGGTTCCCTTAAACAGTATGAAATACCTTCTTTATCCCTTCTGACTAACTTTGACTTGAAGTCCACTTTATCTGATATAAGGATGGAAACCCCTGCTTTTTACTGGGTCCATGTGCATGGTTGGTTTTTTCCCATCCTTTCACCTTTAGCCTGTGGATGTCTTTTTCTATGAGATGAGTCTCTTGTAGGCAGCATATTGTTGGGTCTTTCTTTTTAATCCATTCTGCCAGTCTATGTCTTTTGATTGATGAGTTTAGGTATTAACGTTCATGGTTATTATTGAGATATGATTTGTATTCCCAGTCATTTGGGCTTATTTTTGGTTTTTAAGTTGGCTCGGTTTCTCCTTTGAGTGGTTTTTCTCTAAGGCAACTCCTCCCTTTGCTGATCTACATTGTTGTTTTTCATTTCCTCCTCATGGAATATTTTGTTGAGAATATTCTGTAGCCCAGACTTCTATTTGTAAATTATTTTTACTTTTGTTTATCATGGAAGAATTTTATTTCATCTTCAAATCTGAAGGTTAGTTTTGCTGGGTATCGGATTCTTGGTTGGCAACCATGTTCTTTCAGAGCTTGAAATATGTTGGTCCAGGCCCTTCTAGTTTTAGAGTCTGGGTTGAGAGTCAGCTGCTATCCATATTGGTTTCCCCCTATATGTAATCTGATGCTTTTCTCTCTCAGCCTTCAAAATCCTATCTTTATTTTGAATGTTAGGCATTCTCATTATAATGTGCTTTGGTGTGGATCTGTTGTGATTTTGTGCATTTGGTGTTCTGTAAGCCTCTTGTATTTGATTCTCCATTTCATTCTTCAGGTTTGGCAAATTTTCTGATATTATTTCATTGAATAGGTTTTTCATTCCTTTGGTTTGTATCTCTGTGTCTTCCTCAATCCCAATAATTCTTAAAATTGATCTTTTCATAATGTCCCATAGTTCTTGGAAATTTTGTTCATGATTTCTTACCATGTTCTTTGTTTGGTCAACTTTATTTTCAAAATTCCATATTTTGTCTTCATTGTCTGAGGTTCTGTCTTCCAAGTGGTCTAGTCTTTTGTTGATGCTTTCCATTGAGTTTTTTATTTGGTTTTTTGTTTCATTTCAAGGATTTCCAGGTTTTTTTTTTTTTTTTAAATATCTGTCTCTTTGTTGAAATGATCTTTTGCTTCCTGCACTTGCTCTTTGAGCTTATTGGTATTATCATTCATTGCCTGCATTTGCTTTCTTATCTCATCCTTTGCTTTGCAAATCATCTTAATCATGTATAATCTGAAGTCCTTTTCTGACATTTCTTCTAACATAGTGTCATTGGATTCTATTAATATAGAATCTAGATTTGTTTGGATCATTGTCTTCCCTTGTTTTTTCATGTTATTCATGTATCTTCCCCTCTAGCAGTGCAGATCTGGGGTATTGCAGATTTCCCCCTATAGGCTTATAGTGGTCCTAGAGGTTTCCAAAACCTTTTCTGACAGTGAGTTTCAAGTCTCCAGTAGGTATCTCAGGATGGGATTTTCTCCACCTAAAGATTGAAGCTACGGCTTCCAGGATTATCCAAGATGGCCACTCTGGCCTCCAAATGTGTTGGAAAATGGGGAGCTGCAGCTCAGGGTGTGGATGTGGTCAGCTGGAGATCTTGGAGGTGGGGTGCATTTGGTCAGGCAGGGGTCCTGGAGGTTGGGTGTGTTTGGTGTGGTTGCAGGATCCTGGAGGTCAGGTGTAATCAGTTGGTCTGGGGTACCAGTGATAGGGTGCAGTCAGTTGGTCTGGGGGTCCTGGTGGCAGGGAGCAGTCAGTCTATGTGAGGGTCCTAAAGGCAGGAAGTGATCAGTTGGGCTGAGGGATCCTGGAGACAGGCTCAGTCAGTCTGGCCAGGGATCCTACGGGGCCTGGCTGTTGTCTCAAAATGGCAGCAGCCACGTGTAATCAAACCTGCAGGTACTGTCACAGTGAACTTCCAGGCAACAGCAGGCAGCTGGTGCTCCACTGGCGGTCTGCAGTCAGTGTGCTGACTGTTGTCGGATTATCAAGAGGTGAACCTCATGCGGTGGGTGATGGATAGGTGAAAGACAGGTGATGGACAGGCGAGTGGCAGGTAAATGGTGGATGATAGGTGCCTGATTGAGCAATGTGCACTCAAAAAATGCGTCGACATGCTGGCAAACTGCAGGTGATCACAGCAGACAAATGGGGTAGTCCTCAGGGGATGGATAAGCAGCAAAAACTGCCTCACCAAGAAACAGATATCCTCTGCTTGAAACCGGAGTTACGGAGTGACAAGGAATGCAGCCTCCCTCTAGTCCACCATCTTGGATCTCTAAAACCAAACTTTGTTCCTTGAAAAGATAATTAAGACTGACAAATTTCTAACCATATCACATAAAGAACAAAAGACTATGTAAGCAATTACCAAAATAAGAAATTAAAGGGAGAACATGACTGAAGATTCCATAGATAAGTGACTACTTTAAGTAACTTTGGTAATTTATATGCAATGAATAGATACACAGTAAGATTCCAATTACCAAAAAATTATCATGTATTTATAAAAATGCAATCACAAAGAAAACTTTTAAATCTGAAAGTTCCACTAATGAATTGTACCAAATATTTAAGGAAATGTTACTACTTGCATACGAACCATTTTGCAAATTTTCCAGATCAGTTCTCTTAATTCTTTTTGAAACACAAATTGCTCTTATGTCACAGACAGGAAAAACAAACCATAGGACATTATTTCTCCTATTTATAGATAAAATATTTTCAACAAAGTTAATTAAACAAGCAATATATCACAAGAAAAATACATCATAATCAAGTAGAATTGATCCATGGAATGCAAGGTTGGTTTTATATTTGAAAAATTCAATCTAATATATCACATGAAAAAACTGAAATAAAAATAATATTCTCTGCATGTATGGTGTAAAGTTTTGTAACTTCTTTATAAATTTTGGATTTAAATGTGCTATCTGAAATATTTGTGGAAAAGATTTTCTCCCACTCTGTAGGCTCTTTCTTCACATTCTTTATTGTATCCTTTGCTGAGAAAAAGCTTTTTAGTTTGAGTCCATGCCGTTCATTGATTCTTGCTTTGATTTCTTGTGCTTTAGGAGTCTTGTTAAGGAAGTCTTATCCTAAGCCAACATGAAGATTTGGGCCTACTTTGTCTTCTATTTGATGCAGAGTTTCTGCAGAGTTTCTGGTCTAATTCGTAAGTCCTTGATCTATTTTGAGTTGAGTTTTGTGCAGGGTGAGAAATAGAGGCTTAATTTCATTTTACTGCATATGGATTTCCAGTTTTGCCAGCACCATTTGTTGAACAGGCTACCTTCTCTCCATTGTATGTTTTTGACTCCTTTGTCTAGTATGAGGTAACTGTATTTATGTGGGTTTGTCTCTGTGTTTTCTATTCTGAACCATTGGTCTGCCTGTCTATTTTGGTGCCAATACCATGCCAGTTTTGTTACTATTGCTCTGTAGTATAGTTTAAGGTCTGCTATTGTGATACCTCCTGCTTTACTTTTCCTGCTCAGAAAATTCAAAGAACCCAATCAATAAATGGGCCAAGAAACTGGACAGACACTTTACAGAAGAAGACATACAGGCAATTAATAAATATATGAAAAAGTGTTCAACATCTCTAGTAATTAGAGAAAGGCAATTTAAAACAATCTAAGATTTCATCTTACTCCAATTAGAATGGCTATTTTCAAGAACACAAACAATAATAGTGTTGGGGCGGATGTGGGGAAAAAGGCACACTTTTACATTGCTGGTGGAGTTGCAAATTGGTGCAGCCACTTTGGAAAACAGTGTGGAGAATTCTCAGAAAACGTGGAATAGACCCAATTTTGATCCAGTTATCCCACTCCTCAGTTTATACCCAAAGGACTTAAAATCAGCATACTACAGTAACACAGCCACATCAATGTTTATAGCAGCTCAATTTGCAATAGCTAGATTGTGGAACCAAACCAGATACCCTTCAACAGATGAATGTATAAAGAAATGGTAGTATATATACACTATGAAATATTAGTCAATCATAAAGAATAATATTATGGCATTTGCAGATAGATGAATGGAATTGTAGAATACAATGCTAAGTGACATAAGCCACCCCCAAAAAACCAAAGGCTGAATGTTTTCCCTGATAAGTAGATGATAATATATAAGGGGGGTGTTGAGTTGAGGGTGAGAGAAGAATGGAGGAACTTTAGTTTACATAGAGGGAAATGGGGGGTGTATGAAAAATGGTGGACTGAGACAAAAATTATTACTCTTTGTACATGTATGATTACATGAATGGTAGGAATCTACATCATGCACAACCATAGAAATGAAATGATGTAACCCATTTGTGTATAATGAATCAAAATGCAGTCTGTAAAAAACAAACAAAATATTCTCATCATGTACACATGTGTAAAACCCTTTGAAAAAATTAAAATATTTTGTGTTGTAAATTTACATAGGGTAATGTTGTTTGATTCATTCTGCTATTTTTTCCCTTCCCCCCACCCCTCCCACTCCTCTTTTCCCTCTATATAGTCCTTCCTTCCTCCATTCTTTACATTTGTTAATATACAACACTGAACAGCATTTACACATATTGTTAATGAAAAATATCAGAAAGTATTTGCAAAAGCATGCAAAAATATTTATCAATAAGTTTAACATAACTTCCAAAACTTGTGCAATGAAAATTATAAAATATTGCTGAAATTAATAGTTACTCCTCAAAACATTGTTATACTGTGCTGATGGGTCAAAAGTATGAGTATTGTTAAAATATCAGTTCTATCTGTAGATTCAGTCATTTTCTAATTAAAAAAATAGTTCTGCAATGTTTTTATTTCATGAATTTAAAAAATAACAGATGTTTAAATTTGTATGTAAATGTAAAAGATCTAGCCACAACAATTTGGAAAAAGAGAAATGTGGGAAGAATTACATTACCTAACTTCAACAATATCAATTTACATTAGGCCTTAAAGTGTGTTATTGATGTAAAAATAGACATGCAAATTTGTAGAAACGAAAAAAATCCAGAAAGAGACATGTATCTATGGCCAATTGAATGTAAGTAAAGTAACACTGTAAATTAATAAAGAGAACATAATCTCTATCAAACATCTATCTCCATATCTCCCACACAAGTGAAAGGTATTATTCCTGTTTTAATTCTAATTGTAAATAGTATCATGATAATGCTTACAGCTGATGCTCTTGAGTCAAGGTACCTGTTTGAATCCTGAATCTACTGCTCACTGGTTAAAAGCTAGCTACAATTTTCTTCATCTATTAAAAGAAAACAATAACAGTGGCAAATACTGCACACAATGTGTAAGATTAATGAGTTCACACATATAAAATGCTTAGAAAAAAGAGCAACATCCATAATGGATTAGGCAAAATACATGCACGCAAATTAAGTTCAATTATTTTGAAGACTAACAATTTGATGAATTGATAAAGTAATAGGAAAATTCTCATAAACTTTGACAAGTCTTAAAAATGAATTATAAATTGAAAAAAGAACACAAAATATAGAATGCTTTTCAGATTGTTTTCATCCTTTTTCTCATACATAGGAATGTGTATCTGTGAATTAAAGTTTATCTCAAGTTTTTAAAGATAAGATATTCAAAATTCATCAATAACCTAGAATAATTGAAACAATATTTACATAAATGAAATCGTGCCTCTCAACTTTACAAACCACCAATTAATTAGTGCTGGAGGCAAGACTACTGCCCTTGTTGATCGAAAAGACTGAACATTATTTTTGCATCTTAAGAAATTATATTGTGAGAAAGATGAAATAGACATACAGTAATACATTACCTACCAATTTATAGCAAATATGAAAACTGAAAATAATTTTTATTAAATTAAATAAATTTTCAATAAAACAAAGGTAGTCATTTTAATTTGTGACCAAACATGATATCAATGTTCTTCAATAAAAAAATATATAATTATATCCTTTGAAGAAAAATGCAAACTTGAATATTATTTTACTCCTTCTACATTATGGACATTCATATCACTAATTAAATTTACTTTCAATATATCTACAGTTTCCTTCTCATTGGTAATTATTTTCCTAGTATACTTTTATCAATGTATTTTTCAAACTTTTTAATTCCTTCTCAATGGTTTTTATAATATTATGATTTATCACCTGACAAATACCTACTTTGAACTATATTCTACAAACACCACCTCATTTGTCCATAATAAAGATCTTGGAACAAATAAGTACTGAATAAATTTATTCCAAATTATTAACCATAGATTATTTACTCATTTGTTCATTCATTTAAAAAATATTTGTTGAGCTGAGCATGGTGACACATGCCTATAATCTCAGCAGTTCAGGAAGCTGAGGCAGTAGGATCAACAGTTCAAAGCCAACCTCAGCAATTTTTATCAAGGCCCTAAGCAACTTAGAGAAACCTGTCTCAAAATAAAAAAAATTAAAATGGTTGGGGATATGGCTCTGTTTTTAATCACCCCTGGGTTCAATCCCTGGTACCTATACATAGATATGTATGTATGTATATACATATAAACATATATATGTGTATAAATAAATATACATATACGTGTGTGTGTGTTTGTGTATACACCAAAATACTTACATATACATATAAAGATGTAGATATATATTTGATCAATTTGTTAGAAACCTCTCTAGTTTTAGGAGGAAACAGTAAATAATACAATCATAAATTTCTACCCTGTGTAACATTTTTTTCATTTGGTCAGATATATAATTTTTTAAAATAAAAAGTTGAAAAATACTGTGCTATGTTAGTTAAGTACTCAGGAACAGGACATGAACATTTAGAAAAGTGTTACATGAAGTTCTCTGATGATATCTTAAATTACTCATGTAATTTCATTGAATTTTAGTATTCCTAGTCAAAAATGTTTTGATCATATTGATAATTTTTGAAGATTAGAAAAGAATATGTTAAAAAAATCCAATTAGTAATTTATACTTAATACATGAATAATACGATAAAGCTGATATTATTATACTACCATGATGAATTTATTTGCATTTGGATATAATTACTTTTACATTTATGAAACATCTCTAAATATTTAAATTCTGATTCCAAGAGACTTAATTTTGGACTTCTATCCAATTTTTAGTATAAGCCAGGTATCATTTTTAGAGATAATTTACATTTGGTAGGTCAATGTCTGCTCACCAATGACATTCAGAGTCACTTGGAAAGTTGCAATCAGCAATAATGAGTACAACCCACCTAGATTTCACATTTCTGCTGGTGTGAGTCAGAAATTTTTCAATTTCAGGTAGTGTGGCATTACTTGTTCCTAAACTACATGAATATCATAATACCACAATACCACAAAGATGCTCTCTACTCTGAGCTTAGCTTATTTTGGAAATCCCTCATGGTATGCCCATGAACTGCTCATCCCTGATGTTCAGGGCTATGAAGAACCTCTTCTTTGACCACTGCTGGTGTAACTTCTGTCCCTCTGAAGAACAGATATCCCTGAACAAAGATTTATTTTGTCTTTATTTTCATGAGTCTTTATATTTTAGGCGTGTTCAAGTGAAGAGCAAATACTTGAATTTTTTTTAAAATCACAGTCTAAATATATAGTGATACATTTGGATTCTTTTTCACCACCTGCCTCATGCCCCTTACTTCTTAAGCTGTCCCCATTTGGTTTTTTTCTCTGCTTCATATCTTATTTTCTGCTTATATAAAATTAGATCCTTCTAATTCAATTTTATCTTCTTTAAAGCAGAAGAAGTTCTGCTTTAAAAAAAAATGTATTTGTGTCTGTATTAACCTTTAAATCTTAACATACATGCCTAATAAAGATTAAATGTAATCAAGCTATTTTCCCTCCTTCTAAATCCTGAAGTGTTTCAACCTTTCCTAGCTTATATGCTATTATTATCTACCTGTCAATTGTATCCTTTTAAAAATCTCTACAATTTAGATATTGTTTATAGCACTACTTTTCCAATGTAGACAACATTGTTAGTTTTACCTGTATCTAACTTCTTTCTTTACTATTTTATCCTTTCATCTCATACCTCCCTTTGGTGTTTAGAGAGTCATTATGGGAAGTTTTACATCAACTTTAGCCAGATTCACAAGAAAATTAAAGATTTTATGTTTATATATATATATATATATATATATATATATATATATATATACACATATATATAGTATAACCCAGGTGCAAAGACAAAGAAACATTTTTTTTATTGCATTATAATCCTCAACAAAGCCAAGATTTAGACCAAAAATCTTCTCCTATTATGGACTGGGTGGGACCACGCAATTGCTTTCTTTCCTCAATCACAGCTGTAGGTGAGGTGGTTTCTAATGGTCTTCTAATTCAATTTTATCTTCTTTAAAGCAGAAGAAGTTCTGCTTTAAAAAAAATGTATTTGTGTCTGTATTAACCTTGAAATCTTAACATACATGCCTAACAAAGATTAAATGTAATCAAGCTATTTTCCCTTCTTCTAAATCCTGAAGTGTTTTAACCTTTCCTATCTTATACGCTATTATTATGTACCTTTCAATTGTATCCTTTTAAAAATCTCTACAATTTAGATGAACAGACCTGGGACAGTCTCCAGTTTCTGTCCCTCAATTAATTACTGGACTCTTTCTGGAGAACGTATAGTCTCTAAGGTGGTCCCACTATTTCTCCAGGCCTCACAAAAATGTCTCTTTGCCTGAGCAGTCATTCATTGATCAATATTTCATACTTTTTTTCTGGAATTTTTTACACTTAACAGCCAGGAAAGTTTGAGAATCTTTAACTAGCACTTTTGAAAATCTTAAATATTTAACTGTTTATCCCTTTCCAAGCTTCATTAAATTTCTTCAGTTGTTTCACAAGTCCCTTCAAAAAAGACATCAAAATCTGTTTCCAAGTTAAAAATCATAATAAAACAAGATAGTCCCCGCCACACCCAGGGAAGTTCTTTTACTTCCCTTGTGACTGAAGAGTCTCTATTAGGAAGGAAATCCAAAGTAGAAAAAATTGTTAAACATTGGTAGGTTATGTAATAAGATGTATATCCTGGATTTACTTCAGTGGGGAGAGAATAATTGATAAGACCTCATAAAAATATGTATGAATATAAAATTAAACAAGTTTCTTTTCCCATGGACAATCCTAAGAAAGAAAATTTGCAGGAATTTCTTTGACCTCACAAGAGAATGTTAGAGGAGAAAAGAATGTTCCATCAACATTCTTTATGGAACAGCCATGAAGGACAACCTTGAAGCCCAGTCTAACATTAATTGCCTTTGAGAAGGTCATAAAATACTGCTGAGAAGAAAAATATTCTGAAAGAATTCTGTGTCTATGACAAGGGCACATGGCAGCAGAAGGCACTCCCCACCAGATGGTCAGAGACCAGGAGGAAGTTAGCCACTCAGAGGATGCCATTGCCGAAAGATGACAACGCAAGGGCCCAGATTGATATCCCTTAGTGGATGCCAACATAGAACAACTGTGGACCATGGCTTTTATTTAACTCACCTGAAGTTATAATACCACATGATTCCCTCTGTCCACCCTGAAAACATGCACACAGTTCACCACTACCACTGTTCTGATAAATTCTATGGAGACGGAAAGGATATTAGATTGATTACTGAATGAACTGAGTTTAAATTAGAAAATCACATGTTATCCATAATTTACTAAGTAGTTTATCCCCAGTGTTTGAAATGTCAGCACAAAATATAATTGCTGCTGAGTTAAAGAAAAATAATTACCTATGTACCTGAGTTTATGGTCAGAAAAACCCAACTCTGCTTTGTTGTTTTCATAATACAGAGCCATGTTGGTATCTCAATTCCATTAATTACTGGGTGATCTGAGGATTCTTGTGTCCTTCACAACTCTGATCAAATGCCATCTTCTCAGACAGTCTCCACTTTATCCCTCCTTAAAGATATCTTCTCTGTCATTATCACTTCTCTGCTTAATTTTTCTCCTTAGCCCTTAATAATGTAATGCTCTAATATTTTTGTTCATGTGTTGTCAGTCTTCTGTGCAGAAATAAACTCTAAGAATGTATGGATTTTGTATTGTTCACTGTGGTATTCATAGAGCTTAGAAAAATCCTCAGTAGAGAAAAGGCCTCCAAAAATACATGTAGAATGAATAAATGCATAATGTGTGTGTATTTCATTTACATTTTTATATTGAGTATGTATTTATTGACTATATGTAGAGAATATACATTTATACATGAACATTTGGTATGTATTTTAATAGTGTAGCATTTGTTTGGTATGTGATTTTTCTATTCTATTGTAACCTTATTGAATTATTGCTGAAAAAGTTATAGATTATATCTCAATGAAACTAAAGTAAGGAGTTTATGGCATTGCTCAGGAGAGGCAGATTCATGTTTTTGGCTCTAATATCATAAAAGTAAAGGAAAGGCTTGAGGTCACCTTAAATGTGAAATTTTCCTATTTATAATTTTATGTAATCTTGACCGTGGATACAAGACTCTTTGTATGAAGACTTGAAGATGTTTCTTTATTGATTAATCCACTCTACTTCATCCGCCCCCAGAGAATGGAAGAAAGGGAGAGCCTCAAATGCATTTAAGTTTTGATCCCAACAAATGATTTTTTTTTTATTTGATAGGAATGTGTCTGAGTTAATTGTAATTATGCGTCACTGGTCTACACAAGTTCCTTCATTTTTCCTATCTCTCTCTACCTCCCTACCTATCATCTGTCCCCTTTTATACTTATTCTGTTTTCCCATTCCATTCAACTAAAAGTATTTAAAGTGCCTGGATTTATACTTTCCTAAACATGTGCACTGATATTTTTAATAAATTCTTTTTAATCAACCTGTATAATTTGTTATACATATAAATCCCTCAAACTGTTTTTCATTTGGCTCTATGTTATTAAGATCATGTTGCTATTTCCACATGACAAATACTGCATACTAATTTTTATTTTTATTGTAACTACAATATCTTGGCTATTTACTTTCTGCACGTAATAATTTACATTATTAGAACAAATCACAAAATCGGAAAATGTTCTACTTAAAACCTAGAATGTCTTCATGAAATCTATCATTTAAGGAAGTCTCAAAAGTTTTTATTTTTAGTTCTATTTTTGGTTCATTTTGGTTTATAATACTTAAATACCTTAAAAACCTCACTTTCTAATTAAATAAGAAGGGTGAGTAGTTAGTTTTCATATTGGAGGAATAATTCTTACACTTGTGTGTTTATATGTATATGCACTCCAATCCCTTTTCAAAAGGACAAAATGACCCAGAGAGACTTTTGCCTGCTGTGAAGGACAAAAACTCAGGATAGTGTACTCTGACATAAAGTGCATTGCTTTGCCAATCTCTAAAATGTCACTTCGTGGGCAGCCTGCTGGGCTCGGCTCAGAGCCATGGTGCCAAGACTGCTAATAAAAAAGAATAAAGGTTAATGAAGGCATTGGGTTATTTATTATCTTGAATAAAATAGCCTAGGTTTTATCTGGTGGTTTGTTCAAGGCATAAGGTCTTGCCTTTGATTTTCAACATCATTTTATTCTTTTCTGCAGGCTTTGAATTTTAATGATTTTGCTGGTATACAGTCTTCTCATATATATTAGATATGCAATTATATTGAAAAAATAATGGAGATATCATAGATGTTGAAATATGATGCCTGACTTTCATGAAAAATAAAATACTAAATCCTTCATGAAACTCACTTTGCAATTCAGTAAGAAAATTTTGTGCATTAAGCACTTCTTTTGTTGCTCATGAACAAATTAAAGAAAGTAAATCCAAACCTTTAGTTTTGGCATAATGACATAGAAAAACTGACCTTTCACAAAAGCATATCCTGCTTTAGATGCACACATCACATTTTGATTTAGGCACTGCAGTTTTATTTAAAAGGAAGCAAACTCTGCACTAAAACTAGCCTTTCTGTCAAATGTCTGGTTATTAAATACCAAAACAGAAGTCATATTATGCAGTGAGGATCTCATCTTAAAGATTTCAAGTTCACTGAGAGTACACATGATCTTCAGCCCTCCACTATTGACTCAAAGATAATGAGATGTGTGATGTATACAGAATCATTTAGTTTCACACTCTAATCCAAAATTGGAATTGCCTAAATTTAAAATATCCAACATTCGAAACACTATCCTTGTAGTGTTGAAGTCTGTAACATCTTCAACAACTCAGACTTACTCTCAAATAAGTACTAAATATAAGTCCCTTTTTCAAACAACCAGTAGCCATTCCTGCTTTCCCCACCCCTTGCTGCCTGCCATATTGAAATGTAGATGAATCCTTAGGAAAAAAAAAAAAGGCTATTTTCTATTTTAATTACTTTACATATCTTTATTTTTTAGACTCTGGTTGCTACTCTACTAGTTTCTGTTTTTGAAGTTTATTCTGCTCTCCTAGTTCAATTTATTTTGTAATGAGATTCACCATTTATGGTATCATTTCTTCTTGAAGAAAGCAAATATATAATTATCTCCTAGAATCATTCTACTATTCAAACTGTTTAAACTACTCATTTTATAAATATTCCTGGGTGGCCAATATGTGCCACTTACTCTTCTTATATTAAAGGTAAAACAGTTTGTTCTGGTATCAGAGATACTAAAGATCACGTGGAACACTAACTTCTCTAAAACTGCATAGACTATCTAGAGAAAATCATGTAGTTATAAATTAGGTACACCTCTAATGTTCACACATGTTTTTAGTTAAGATAAACTTGGCTTATGATTGTTAGTGAAGAAAAATATTTAGTTGTCCAAGGAAAGAGATCAGAGAATATGGTAGTCATTAGAGATGTATACATGCATCTTGTTTCTCCTTCTGAGAAGTGTACTTTCCAATTTCCTGGAGTATTATGAGCAAACACATCTTACTCATAATATCCCATGATTCCAGTGGGCCACTGAAATGTGAATGAAAAGGATAGATGTTATCTGCAGATAAAACTTTTAAAGCTTTCACTGTCCTCATTTTTTCCCTGTAATATGTGAGGTGATGACTTCCCATACAGTCAATCCCAGAGTGAGGACCATATGGAGCAAATCTTCCAGCTGACCCATGATAGAAAGATAGTCTGCGTGAGATATAAAGCTTCATATTAAGTCAATTTTTGAGCTACAGCTAACATGTTAAAGTAAAACTCATCCTGTCTAGCTTTACAATTTAACGAGTTTTAACAATGGTTACAGTGAGATAAAGAGCATTTCTATTATTCCAAACACTGAAGTAATTAAAAATAAAATGCTATCCCTTACAAATAAATTTTCTTTTTTTCCCAATTGGAAATTTTTCCATTTCAATTGATAACACCTACTTTCTGCAAAAGTCAAAAACAATCTCTTAAATATTACATGTACAAGATACACTGACACAAAATCCTGGAGCAGATTCTAGAACTGTCTCAAAACCTTTACACTTTATAACTTTTACACAATTTTAAATGATTGGTATTTTTAGACATGTAATGAAATAATATAATAGACCCAACTCAGAAGCAACCATATTAACTGAATTGTTCTTTTGCATTCTCTTGTTATGGTATAATAGAGTGGTATATGGCCATCTAATGACATGAGAAAGTGTTCTGAAGTATTTTTAAGTGGAAAAAAAGTAGGTTACAAAACAAAAGATGCAGTATAACCTAATTATGCAAAATATATCTTAATATAGGATTTTACATACCCAATTAGCACAGTGATTAGCCTGTTTGAAAGTACTAAGAGTGCCATTTATGGCAGGTAAAAAATTGCTATCATTCAAGTATATGTCTGCATATGATCTATTAGGGTTCAGAGAAGGAGGTTTTCTAATCCTCATATGGGTGGTATGCTAAAATCATCATTAAGTCTTTTCCATATTTAGTTTTGTGACCTTGGCCAACATATTTAATTTCTTTAAGCTTTTTCTGCCTCATTTAAAAAATGTTTAAATAACATTAATAGAAGCAGCAGTGGTAATTAAAGTAGTAGCTCCCTCATAGTGTCATTGTGGGCATGAAAAGTTAAATGCAATGCCATAAGAGTTTTGCACATTGTCAATGCTCAATAAAAATTAATTATTTTTTCAAAAAGAGATGAAATAAAGTGGTTTTCACAACATTGGTTTGCTTTATTGACAATTTTGATTGGCTGAGAGTCTCTCATAAAAAAGTATATATTTTTCAGGAAAAAATTAAATTACCTAATAATTGTTTCACTACAGTGATGTTTTAGTAGTAATTTCTAAGAAACAGTTGGACAGAGAACAGTAAAACAGGTTTATATAAGATTGAGTCTTTACCATCCAACCAGAAAAAAATAAAAGTAAAACCTTGAACTCTCAAGTTAAATTGAAATTTGATTTGACATTTTATTTTGTATTTTATTTTATTTTATAAATATTTTACCATTCATTTTGAAAAGTGATGATATATAGTCTTCTGTCTCCAAAATACATAATTAAAGTGACTAATACAGCTGCTGCTGCTGTTAGAAAATGTGGTGAGTGTGGCTAAATTTGGTATTAAATGTCATTCAGCAGTGCCTGAAAATCAGCATTCATGCAGAGGAGCTCATGACAATGTTAAGTGTCAAATTTGTCTCATTATACATATCTGGACGAGCAGTTATTTATCTATTTTAATAATAATGTATATGTTGCATTGGCTTTTTTAATATGAGGCAAGTACAACATATGGTACACATCCATGCATTGAGCTATTGAATAATAATAAATAAATAGACAAATAGATGAAATACTCTCATTTCTCTTTCAACAGGCCAGAAAGTTAAACCAAAGGAAAATCACTTAAGAATTTTGTGACAACTGAGAATAAACCATCACAGCATTTTATGAACAAACTTGTTCAAATTGGGGTAATAGTGTTTGGTTCACTCATTCATTCAAAAAATATTTTAAATAAATATTTTAAACACCTACATGACAGATGGTGTAGGCTCCAGAAATAAGTAAAGAAGCCTGCAGATTATTTTTGCTTCCATAAAACAAATGGTTTGGGGGCTGGGGGTTGGAGTGTTGGCAAGGTATTCTTCTGGTAAGGCAATGCATAAATAAGAACATTTCAAACACTGCAAGTACACTAAAGATAATTGAAGAATGTTAAAATTGTATGCATTTCCACATGGCACTTGAGCAGAGACACTGCTGTCTTTGTTTCAGACCACCTGTTCAAGGATGTTTGTATAGCAAGCAGCATTAGAAGATAATATCTTTTTCCAGTGTAAAAGGCAGCTATGTTTACCAAGTCTGAAGATAGAGATGATGCCTCTTCAGAGCAAAAGACAAGTTTGTTTTCCATTCAGTATAACAAAGGCAATGTCACTCTCTGGGACAGAAGGTTTTCTCTCTGTTGTAAAGATTTGAGTTCAAGAAACTTGAAATTATTTTTCTGCACTACCACTAGCTACATGTGCAAGAATCACCCAGACTCTCTGTCCACGAACCCTGTGTATCAAGACTTAAGGGATCAACATAAATGTTGAAATTATGTTTACTATTCTTGCTGAAAGTAATAAGATCTGTTAAGGCTGATCCAGGAATCTTTTATTTTCTACCGAAATCCATGAAATTTGGCAGACAATTGCAACTAAGGAAAAGTCTCAGAGCCTTCGGTCTTTTGATAAGCCTCTGATGGGGTAGGGTGTGTGTATTCAGGGAATTGAGGGGGGAAGGAACAATTTGAAAAAGTGGTGAGGAAAAGAAAGCACAAACTAAAATTCAATATGGACATGAGGGTCTAGGTCTTGTAGAACCTTGCAAGTCAGGAGAATCAACAGAAAAGTTTAAGAAGGAAAATAACTTAATCACAGTTACACTTTTTATTAAACATATACATGCCAAAGTACTAGACCATGAGTCAAAAGATGTGGATGAATGTCAAAGCTCTGGCATATAAAAGCTACATGAACTTGAATAAATTGCCCCTTTTCTGAGCTTCAATTTTCTACAGTACAATAGAAAATCAGCAAATGAGAACATTGGTGAGATACCAAGTCATATGCATTAAGCTAGTTATATAAAACAGCAATGACAACGGACATAGCAAGAGATGGTGAAGATGTGGAGAACTAGAACCCTTGTACACTTTTGGTGAGGATGTGAAATGAAAATATCACTGGAAAACATGATTGTCTCTTAAAATTTTTAAAATAGGTTTACTATATGATTCAACAATTACATTTCTGGGCATACACCCCAAAGAATTAAAAACAAGATCTTGAAAATACATTTGTTCAGTCATGTCTATAACAGCACAATTTGCCTAGCCGAAAAGTAGAAACAACTTGAGTTTATTAACTGATAAATCTGAAAACAAGAAGTGGTATATATAGGCAATGTAATGTTAGCCTTAAAAAGGAAGAAAATTCTGACATACACCACAAGATAGATACATCTCCATGATAATTAGGCTAAGTGAAGTGTCAATAATACTCAATTACATTGAGACAGAGAGTAGAACTAGTGACTTCCAGGGATGGAGTAAAAGTAATGGGAACTTGTTTAATAGGTATGAAATCTCAGTTTTGTAAGATCAAAAGATTTCTAGAGAATGTTTGCATAATGTAATTAACAAAACTAAATTATATGCATATAAGAGGGAGTTGATGATAAATTTTATGTCATGTGCTAAAAATTAACAATAAAAAGAAAGAAAACCAACGGTATCTATTACAGTTGTTTTATTTAACAAACAAAAGTTTTCCCATAATAGTTTGGACATAAAATTAATCTCCATGAATAGGGGCATAGAAGATAGAACCTCTGCTCTCAAAGAGTCAAAAGACTAACAAGTCATACCCTGGTATTAGGAAAAAAAATTAAAACATGCTCACTAAAGCTAAAATTACCTACAAATGTGAAATGGATGTACTGTTGCTTTCAAAATAGATTTTAGAACTTCAGTTTTAGGGTGGCTGTAATGTCTGCTAGGGTTCTTTATACAATGCTTAGTATTCAGCCCTTAGAATGCCCCCAATGTACCCTGTAAGGGATGAACATGCCATTCTGGAGGTCTAGAAATTGAGACTGGAGGAGATAAGGTGATATCACAAATATGTTCAGTAGTATATTGGTTGAATTGCTATTGCCCAATTACACTTTTCAAAGGACATTGTATGTGAGGAACATTTTTCCCTTACCATTTTCAAAGAATACATTGTCTGAATTCAACTTTCACCCATATTTAAATAGTCATGCAAAATGAAAACACTTCATGATGTTCAAGCTCTCTTTGGGTCTATATATTAAACTATACAGGAGAAAAATTATAAGATCAATGCTCTGATTGAAGAATGGTTGAACCAGGGTATTTTAAAACAGATTTATTGAGATGCAATTGAGACACAATAAACTATATGCATGTTTAAAGTGTACAAGTTGGTAAGTTTGATATATTTATATAAGTGAAAAATGATCCCCAATGCAAAATGATGAAAATAATCCTTACCAAAGTTTCCTTATCTGCAATCCATCTTCCCCATCTCTTCTTGACCTCATATGCAGCCAACTATTGACCTGCTATCTTTAAAGATTGGTTTGCATTTCCTAGAATTTTATATAAGGGAAATCATATAATATACATTTGTTTTGTGTCTGAGTATAGTGACTCACCTTAATTATTTTGAAATTCATCCACATTATTTCAAACATAAAAAGCCATTTTTGTTATTCCTGAGTAGTATATTTATTATATGACTATGCCATACTTTGTTCCTTCATACACCTTTTAATGGAGATTTTGGTTGTTTTCAGTTTTTGGTTACTATAAATAGAATTGCTCTGAACCTTCCCACATTCTCTTTCGTGTTTACACATTTTTACTTCTCTCAAGTACCTAGGAGTAGACGACTGAGTTGTGTAATAGGATATGTAAAGTTTTTTTTTTTTTTTTAATTCCAAATTCGCTTCCATAGTTGTATTATTTTATATCCTCATCAGCAGTGTATGAGATTTCCATTTACTCTCTGCTGCAGTTTGGTTATTAAATGTTCCCCAAAGGCACACATGTTAAAGGCTGAATCTCCTGCTTGGCCCATTGGGAGGCAGATGAAACTTTAAACGGAGTGGCCAAGTGGGAGATCTTTCACTTGTTGGGGGCATGTCCTTGAAGAGCACAGTGGGATCCCAGCCCCCTTCCTCTTCCTGTCTTTTGTCTCTGGGTTAAATAAGTGACTTTGCTTAGCCACATGTTCCCTACCACGATGTGCTGCCTTGCCACAGGTACAAAAGCAATGCCCCCAACCAAACATGGATTGAAACCTCTAAACAGTGAGTGAAAGGAAATATTTTCTTTTAAAAAGTCGATTATCTCAGGTGTATGCTGCACTAATTGAAAACTGTCTAGGATACTCCATTTTCACTAACATTTGAGATAGCTGGTTCTTTCATTTTAGCCTATATCATTACATTTCATTCTACTTTAATTGTCATTCCCATAAAAGCTAGCAATATTTAGTATCCTTCCAGGTACTTATTTGCAATAGTATATCTTCTTTGGTGTAGAGCAATAGTTTATCTTCTTTGGTGTAGAACAATAGTATATCTTCTTTGTTGTAGAGGGCATTCAAATAATTTTGCTTTTGTTTAGGTTTATTTTATTGCATTTGAAATTTGAATGCTTTGTATTCATTTCATCGCGACTTAGCAAGACAGGATTTGCAATGATAAAAATTAAGAGCAAGTTAGGGCACTCAATCAGCGCTTCCCAGTTTATGAGAGGAAGATGGACAGGAGAGGTTATCAACTGTCATTACCCTGTGTACTGATAATCCAACTCAACCTCAATGCTCTGCAGTTTGTGAAACTCCCAAGATTGCATGAGCTATAATAGTTGGAATCCTTCCTTATACTGTGAGAAGGAAATTACTACTTCCCACAGAACAAATCACTATCAGAAAGGTGAGAGACAGGTAGGAATTTGGGGGTTTTCATTAAATTGTATTTCACCTCATCTAGAGATCTTGTTGGTCTAGTTAACAAAGTCACCACAAAGCAATTTGAATCTGAATGGGAGGATGCCTGTTTGGGAACAGGCTTTAAAATATCGTAAAGGTCATAGTACAGGTGATCTGACCTGGTCCTTGTTATCATTTTAGTTAGTTGATAAGAGACATGTTGGAAAATAAAATATACTTAGACTAGTCAGTCTTTGGTTGAAAATGAAGGGCACACAACATCTCTCAGGCGTTAGTCTGCCAATTTGCCTGATACAATTCTTATTAAAGTCTATGTAAAAGAAAATGACCATTTAGTTTGTTGTGAAAGTACCCCTGCCATGGAAGGTATCAGATGATTCTGAGGCCAGAAATACAATCACACTAGAAAGAGGTTGGGGTAGAAAGAAAAGGAAAGCCCAGGAAAGTTTGTTCATAAACATAAATCACAAGTGGTAAATTCAAACTCAGCCTACAGGTGTGGGATCAGTATTCAGAGAAAACAGGATAAATGAGCAGGTTGCTTCACAGGCTACTGGGCCTCTACAGAGCCCTCCAGGGGTTTCCATCTCCATCACCGTGTGCGCTACATCTTATGATTTTCTCCTGCATGAAGCAAAGCGTTTTGCCTGGTTTGCTAAAACTTAAGGCCAAAATCATAAGAACAACATGCTTAACCATTAGTAATAATAAAATGCTAACTTAACAAGGAAACACTTTAATATGAAAAACCAAGTGCAAGTAAGGATGTATATGAAAGCAATCTGTGCACATTGCTCTTCCCAGTGCAGATTTGTAAGAGCACTTTGAGAAAGAACCTGCCTTAATCTAATAAATCCAAAAGTTGCAGAATTTAAAATCTAACATTTTCACTTCTAGTTATGCTGCCTATAAACACTCTCATGCATGTTCATCAGGAAATATGGATAAGAATGTCCATAATGGCATGATTTCAAACAAAATACATATAAAACTTTATGTAAAATAGTATTTAGGATAATGGTTATTTCTGTAAAGAAGAGAATGGAGCATGTTTCAGGACTGTCAGCAATTTTCTTTTCCTAGAGTAGTATGTTGAACAAATAGAAAAATGTATCATTTAAAATATTGCAGAACACACATATATTTTGTGTGTGTCTTTTAAATATATATACAAAACTATATTTAAGATATTTCAAATGTTTTAAAAATGAAATGATATATGTAGATGGTACAAACCAAATGCTTATTTCAGAACACACTCATCTGTTGTAAAATCATAAATAATATTTATATGGAGCACTTGCTTAGGTAAATGCTCCCAAATGTTGATATAAATCATTTGATGAAAGTTTTATCTCACTTCAAGAGACTAAAATGAAACCTGGCCTATTTGCTGGAAGGCAGACATAGACTACAGAAGGAGGCAGTCTGGTTACTGCAAATTAGATCCATTCCTGCCTTGCCCTCCTGTGACTTTAGCCACTAACGGTTTGTCTGAGTAGCTGTGATTCATATGAGTAGTTACTTTAACACTGAAAATTTAAATTAATTTTTAAAAATAGCAAAATGAAAATTTCAAAGATGAAAGACTAGGCCAAAAATTCTGCAGTTCCTAGTTGTCTGTAATAAAAGAAAGAGATGAGAAAAGACCATGTCAAATAAGAACTTGAATCTGTTTCCACATCTTAGAAACACATGGCATCGTAGAGAGGGCTCCATTTTTCCTCAGACTTAACAAGACAAGGCAATCCATGGGAAATAATCTGTATGAATTGTATGTTCATATAGTTAATCTAAATAAAACAAAAGAAAGAGACCAGCAGTACAGAAGGAAAGATGGGCGTTAGGGTAGCACTGACAGAACCCAGAATGGGGAAATGCTGTCAGCAGAGGCAGAGTGAAGTGGGAGACCACAGAGGAACCCAAGTAAAGAATCCTGGAGACTCCCTAAGAGGTGCTCAGATTTGAAATTACAAGCACTTACCACTATAAGTTGTTTTTAAGTAGGTACTACGATGAACCACAGTACTCAGAAAGCCACCGGTGACTAGAACTCTTGGAGGGAAAGGCAGCAATGGATCTAATTTGGAGTAGTCTGGTGACCTCCCTGTACAGTCTATGGCTATTGAAAATTAACTTCTATTAAGTGCTAAGAAGATGGCTGCAACAAAGAATTTTTGTGGTCATTGTTATTGACTTTTTTATAAATCTCCCAAAATCTTCTAAAATCATGGAAAGAGCAACCATACAGCATAGAGGAAACAGAAATCTGGAAATAATGTTTCTTTAAAAACAGACAAATGTGTATCTCTATGGGTCCTGCTATGTGAGATTGGAGCAAACAACCACAACAGCAGTTGTATGTAAGTTAACAGAGGGAAAAGAAAGGTTCTGAGAGCTGGAACCCAGCCAAAAAGTGTTTACCACTCATTTCCTCACTTGGAGTGAAGGACTGACAGTGAAGGGTTATCTAGAACTTTATAGCTATCAAAATATTAGAAAAATGACAGACATATCCCTCCCGCCACCACACACACTGAGATACAGCAACTGTGAGTAAAACACAAACCGATTAAGGAATATAACTGAATTTGACTAAAAAGGAAGGAAAGTTCCCTTCCTGATACTATTCAAGAACAAGACAGCAGAAAGCAGTGACAGAAATAATAGTTGGTTATAACACTTCAGGTTGAATTCACCTGGAAGTAGACTCTGAAATGAGGATTAGCATACTGGATATTTATTTTGAGTGTGTTGGGGATCAATACCTATGAAAGGGTTAGTAAGAAAGGAAAGGAAACAGAATTGGGCATAAGAAGTCATCAAACTGCAATGAAATGATAGATACTCAGCTACACAGCCAGGGAGTTCTGGAGGCAGAACAGCCCTTCAGAATTTTCTGAGTTCTTTGGTTAACATTAATTGTGGATCACTCCAGGAAGGGAGCGAATTGGGGTGAAGTGGTTGTCTGTTGCTGAACTAATGTCTGATGAGCTTGATAAGTGCAAAACTTCCTCATGACACCAACTCAGCAACTATACCCACAATATTTTCCTCATACCCCAAGGAGGTAGGTAGGGCTGGGGTCAGAAAATGACAAAAGCTTTTTCTGGTCTAAAAATAGAATAAAATTCATTTCATTCAAACTGAGAATCAAAAAATGCACTAAAACTCATACTAAGATACTATAGGAATAAAACACAACAATGGGAATTGTATAGAAAATAGAGACAAATTAGAAAAAAAAATGTGCCACAATGCTGAGAAAACATGTAAACTACTATTTCTATGGGAGTAAACAGAGATTATAAGTTTTTTGTCTTTATGCTTTTGCATAGAAAAATATTAAATGACAATTACACTGTTGATGGCTTTTTTGATGAGAAATAATTTTCCAGAATAAACATTAATGCATTAAATTAATCATTTAATTGGGTTCTATATAAAAATGTGAATATTAATTTATGTTTTATTTTCATTACTTTATTAGGAATTTCACAATGATGAAGAGGATTATAAATCAAATTTTGGTTGTAGATAATTTTGCCCACCACAAATTCTGTTGTGAATTTACTCATTACTAGTATTTCTCTCAGGTTTTTTCTCAGTTCTGATTTTGCTGATCTAAATATTTTAAGAAAATTGAATTTTTCAATAAGTTTTCATTACATTCTACTTTTAAGCACCTGTGCTGTTTTGAGTTTTGTTTGTTCTGTGAAATCTAACTTTACTCAAATCAGTTTTTTCAGGTTTCTGTTATGCCAATGGGATGTATTTCTTCACTTAGCTTTTCATCCATAATAAATTATACTCGTACCCAGTCAAAAAGTCACCAGAGTTAAAATGGATGCATCAAGATATTCTGCTTTATACCTATTTCTACTTCAGTATTTGTGGACAGTGAAACTGGCTTACACCCTAACTGCTTTTGCAAACATTTGAATCCAGGTGTGTTTGCTGACCAGGTTAGTACTTTTCCTCCTGTATGCTAATGTCTCACATTAGTTAACTTAAATGTAATTCTGATGTTAGAGATAATTTTGCCTTGTTTTCCTCACAGTGTATTATCTAAAGGAAATGAGGACATTTATGTGAGATTTTTGTAATCAGTAAATGTACATATTACATATCTATGTAAATATTCTTTATTATTATTGCTATGACCTGATTGTTTATAGTCCCCCTAAATTCACAGGTCAAAATCTAATCATCAGTATGATGGTATCAGCAGGTAGAACCTTGGGGAAGTCATTAGTACCCTTATAAAATAGGTCACTGTTTTTTTTTTTTTTTTTTTTTTTTGTGGTACTGGGGATCGAACTCAGGGCCTTGTGCTTGCAAGGCAAGCACTCTACCAGCTGAGCTATCTCCCCAGCCCTAGGTCACTGTTTTAATGAGCTTTTTCTCCACTGTAACCAATAGACCCGACAAGAACAATTTTAGAGGAGGAAATGTTGATTGGTACTCATAGTTTTGGAGGTCTTGGTTCATAGATGGTCAACTCAGTGCCCTAAACGTGAGGTGAGGCAAAACATCATGGCAAAAGAGTGTGGTCAAGAAAAGCAGCTCAGGAAAGGACAATCAGAAAGCATAAAGAGACTGCTCCCTTCATTGAAGATAAAATATAAACCCCAAAAGCATGCTCCCAGTGATCCATCTCCTTTGACATACTGAACCTGCCTACAGTTACTACCCAGTTAATCCCTATCAGAGTATAAATGCATTAATTAGGTTAAGAATCTCAAAACCCAATTACTTCACTTCAAAATGTTCTTGCATTGTCTCACACATGAACTTTTGGGGGACAACTCTTATCTAAACCATAGGAGTCACAGAGATATACCTTGCCCTTTCCACCATGGGAGGACACAGTGCCATCAATGAGTCATAAGTGAGCCTTCACGAGGCAGCTGGATCTGACAGAGCATTGATCATGGACTTAGCAGAATCCAGAACTGTGAAAAATAAGTTCCTTCTGTATATAGACCACTTAGTTTATGGAATAGCATCCAAATAGACCGAGACAATAAACAAAATGTATTGTATTTGAACTTGTTAGATAAACTCATCTTGGGGGCTAGAAGAGTAATTCAGCATATAGCATTTGCCTTGCATGTGTTGAAGCTTGGAGTTCAGTTCCCAGCACCACAAAACAAAACAAACAAAACAAAAATATCTTTTTGCGGCTCAATCAACTTTTTGTACTCCTGAGTTGGATAAAATTAATGTATTCTATATGGCGTCAATATGAGCTATCGCACAAAAGCTCCTGTGTTAATGCAGGAATATGCAGAGGTGAACTGATTGAACTATGAGAACTGTAATTTAATTGGTCCATCCTAGTTTGAATGGGATGACTGGGTGGTAAATGTAGGCAGGTGGGGCATATCTGGGGGAAATGTGTTGCCAGGGGTGCGCTCTGGAAGGATTCATCTTCCTTGCTTCCCACCCTGTCTCCTTCCCGATGCCATGAGTGGAGCAGTGTTCTATTGCCATGCCTTTCCACCATGATGCTCTGCCTCACCTTGAGCCCAGAGCAATGGACTTTGCCCACAGTGGACTATCTCTCAATCTATAAGCCAAAATACACTTGTTCTCCTCTAGTTGTTATTGACAGGTATTTTGATTACAGCCATAAAATGCTGTCTTAACACACCATTTATAAACTCATCTCATTACTTTTTAGTATTCATCTTGATTCATCTTATGAAACAGTTCTTTTCTGCTTATTACATTTATTGACTCAGGAATCATATCATCCTCTTGAATAATGAATATATTCTCATTTGAGAGGAGTTCACATTTAGCCATTTGCCAGTTACAAACACAAAGGGACAGTACCATTGCTAAATAATTTTTGTAATTATTTTTATACTCTTTTCCGTCTACAAAGCATTTGATGTGGCTTAGAAAAGAAAACCAGAGTTGAATTAAAACCGTGCAAGGAAGATTAGATTACTAATTCTGAATGTAGTAAACAGAGATTTACATGGTATACACAGCATAATAAACACTCAGGCTGTAAACACTAGAAAAGTGGACAGAATATATGAAATAACTGTTTTGAGGCACTGGGAAGGAGGTCTGTGATAACAAAATTGGTGAAACATGTGGTGGTGGTACCAAAGATTTTCCAGGTTTTCTTTCCATCAAGGCTTACATCACTGGGAATGGAATGCAAGAAAAGTGAGACTGTTACCTTACTAAGTAAAAGAGCCAGAGAACAAATCCAGGAAGGGTTAGGAAGTGGGGATGGTGGTACAGTATTCCAGAGGAGGTTATGTTATGGGGTGGGGGGCTTCAAACATCTGCATAAGGATTCCCTTGAGTTCTTTCTGAATTCTAAGTTATGCACATGTCAGATAAAACATCAATGACCCATGATCAACATATTGAAAAACTGCCAAGGGCTCCCAGGTGCCAAGGAAACATTCACACATGGACAAACCTAAGGGGAGACATGTTGAATACCCAAGGCATCAACTGAGATCTCAAAATGGACAGAATACCAATATTTAACTATTTGTAGATGAAGGACAAATCTAGGACTGTATTTTAAAATGAACCACAAGGCACAAGCTAATCTATTGCTTGACAGAAATAAGAGGCAATACACTTACAGGAAGAAAACAGTATCCAATCACTCAAGGATAAATATTTACATTGTTTGGTATTTAGCTAGGAGGCAGGAATCTGGATTGCAAAACCAGGAAAAACTAATCGATAAAAACACAGCCCAGAATAACAGAGGTGATAGAATTAGCAGACAGGGACTTCAAAACAACTAACCTAAGCATGTCAAACTGCTTGAGGATTTAAAGGCAAACAAAAACATGAATAGAAGAGAACTATAAGATACAAAATAATCATGTGGAACTTAAAGAAATGAAAAGTATAATAGAGAAAAACACACTAGATGTGATTTATAAAGGATAAAGCATCCCAGTGCAGAAGAAAACATCCATAAATTTGAAGCTATATTAAAATAAATGATCCAATCTGAAGTAATGAGAAATAAAGACTGAGAAAAAAGAACAATCTCAATGAAACAGTAGGAAGGGGTCATGTATATGAGCATTTGAATTTCCAGAAAGTAGGGAAAAATATATATTTGGAAAATGGTTGAAATTAATGAAAAACATGAACTAATTGATCCAAGAAAATTATTAAATTGCAAGTAGGATAAAATAGAGGAAACCTATATCAAGACAAATCATAATCAAACTATGAAAAATCAATTATGAAAATACATAAAAGAATCCAGGCAAAATCATACAATGTGTACACTGACAAGAAGAACTCTATAATTTTCCTTGGAAACTTTAAGGCTAGTCAGTGGAACATTAAATGTGTTAAAAGAGAGAAAAACTTTCATAAATGAAAATGAATAAACACATATTTAGATAAATGCTGAGAGGAATTGTCACTAACAGACTTGCATTACAAGAAACAGTAAGCATGTCTTTGGATTGAAGGAAAATGAAATCAGATGGAATTTATAAGAGGAAATAAAGAGCTTCATAAATGGAAATTATGTGAGCAAATGTACAATAGTCTTCCCTCTCTTTAAAAATTTTCTTTGAAAGAAAATTGTTTAGAACAAAAATAATAGCGGGAATCCAGATGGCGGACTAGAGGGAGGCTGCGTTCCTTGTCGCGCCGTACCTCCGGTTTCAAGCAGAGGATATCTATTTCTTGGTGAGGAAGTTTTTGCTGCTTATTGATCCCCTGAGGTTTACCCCATTTGTCTACTGTGATCACCTGCAGTCTGCCAGCATATCGACACCTTTTTTTGAGTGCAGATTGCTCACTGTCATGTGCCTATCATCCGCCATTTGCCTGCCTCTTGCCTGTCCATCGCCTGCCTTTCACCCACCCATCACCCACCACCTGAGGTTCACCTCCAGATCGTCCGACAGCTGCCAGCACACTGACCACAGACCGCCAGTGGAGCGCCAGCTGCCTGCTGTTGCCTGGAAGTTCACTGTTACAGTACCTGCAGATTTGATTACACGTGGCTGCCGCCATTTTGAGACAACAACCAGGCCGTGTAGGACCCTTGGTCGGACTACTGAGCCCTGTCTCCAGGATCCCTCAGCCCGACTGATCACTCCCTGCCTCCAGGGCCCTCACATCGACTGACTGCTCCCTGCCACCAGGACCCCCAGACCAACTGACTGCACCCTATCACCAGGCCCCAGACCAGCAGATGGTACCCGGCCTCCAGGATCCCGCAACCACACCAAACACACCAGACCTCCAGGACCCCTGCTGACCAAGCACACCCTGCCTCCAGGACCTCCAGCTGACCACGTCCACACCCTGAGCTGCAGCTCCCCATTTTCCAACACATTTGGAAGCCAGAGCGGCCATCTTGGATAATCCTGGAAGCCTTAGCTCCGATCTTTATGTGGGGCAAATCCCATCCTGAGACGCCTGCTGGAGACTTGAAGCACATTGTCAAGTACCTCTCATGCATCAGGCTACTGAAGACTGGGAGGTTTGAATACTATATGACTGTTAGAGTGTAGATTTTCATTTGCTCCTTATTGAACAATTTTAAGTTTTTATTTGTTTACCTTTCTTGCTCTCTTTTCCTTCGGTTTACCTGTTCCCTCAGAGTCTCTTTCTCCCTTTTTGCATGCTAACATCCAATTTCTTTTGATTATACTCTCACCTTTTCTATTATCTAGAACTTCTATATATTCTTTTCTTATCCCATTAACAGCTACATTGTACATCCCTCTTCACCCTCTTTGTCCTCCATTTGAAACTGCAGACCTTATTACAAATCTGTATTAATGAAGATAATATTTGAACTCCTGTTTATTATGACAATATTGTTATTGTCCCCATAGGGGCTACTTGGACTAGGATTGCATAGTGTCTGAATTGGGCACTGCTAATATTGATCTCCCCTTAAAGAAAGGGTTTGGGAAACCTATAGGGCCACTATAAGCCTATAGGAGGAAATCTGCAGTACCCCAGATCTTCACTGCTAGAAGGGAAGATACATGAACAACATGAAAAAAACAAGGGAAGACAATGATCCAAACAAATCTAGATTCTATAATAATAGAATCCAATGACAGTATGTTAGAAGAAATGTCAGAAAAGGACTTCAGATTATACATGATTAAGATGATTTGTGAAGCAAAGGATGAGATAAGAGAGCAAATGCAGGTAATGAATGATAATACCAATAAGCTGAAAGAACAACTGCAGAAAATAACAGATCATTTCAACAAAGAGATAGAGATTCTCAAAAAAAAAAAAAAAAAAAAAAAACAAAAAAACAGAAATCCTTGAAATGAAGGAAACAAAAAAAAACAAATAAAAAACTCAATGGAAATCATCACAAAAAGACTAGACCACTTGGAAGACAGAACCTTAGACAATGAAGACAAAAAATTGAATCTTGAAAATAAAGTTGACCAAACAGAGAACATGGTAAGAAATCATGAACAGAATCTCCAGGAACTATGGGACATCATGAAAAGACCAAATTTAAGAATTATTGGGATTGAGGAAGGCACAGAGATACAAACCAAAGGAATGAACAACCTATTCAATGAAATGATATCAGAAAATTTCCCAAACCTGAAGAACGAAATGGAAAATCAAATACAAGAGGCTTACAGAACACCAAATGCACAAAATCACAACAGATCCACACCAAGGCAAATTACAATGAAAATGCCTAACATTCAAAATAAAGATAGGATTTTGGAGGCCACGAGACAAAAGCATCAGATTACATATAGGGGGAAACCAATACGAATGGCAGAAGACTTCTCAACCCAGACTTTAAAACTAGAAGGGCCTGGACCAACATATTTCAAGCTCTGAAAGAACATGGTTGCCAACCAAGAATCCTATACCCAGCAAAACTAACCTTCAGATTTGAAGATGAAATAAAATTCTTCCATGATAAACAAAAGTAAAAATAATTTACAAATAGAAAGCCTGTGCTACAGAATGTTCTCAACAAAATATTCCATGAGGAGGAAATGAAAAACAACAATGGAGGTCAGCAAAGGAAGGAGCTACCTTAGAGAAAAACCACTCAAAGGAGAAACTGAGCCAACTTAAAAACCAAAACTAAGCCCAAATAACTGGGAATACAAATCATATCTCAATAATAACCATGAACATTAATACCTAAACTCATCAATGAAAAGACATACACTGGCAGAATGGATTAAAAAGAAAGACCCAACAATATGTTGCCTGCAAGAGACTCATCTCATAGAAAAAGACATCCATAGGCTAAAGGCTAAAGGATGGGAAAAACCTACCACGCACATGGACTCAGTAAAAAAGCGGCGGTTTCCATCCTTATAGCAGAGAAAGTGGACTTCAAGCCAAAGTTAGTCAGAAGGGATAAAGAAGGACATTTCATACTGCTTAAGGGAACCATAAATCAGGAAGACATAACAAGTAAATATTTATGCCCCAAACAATGGTGCATCCCTGTACATCAAACAAATCCTTCTCAATTTCAGGAATCAAATAGACCACAACACAGTAATTCTGGGTGACTTTAACACACCACTGTCACCAATGGATAGATCTTCCAAACAAAAACCAACCAAAGAAACCATAGAATTCAATAACACAATCAATAAACTAGACTTAATAGACATATATAGAATACTCTATCCATCAACGAGCAGATTCACTTTCTTCTCAGCATCACATGGAAACTTCTCAAAAATAGACCATGTGTTATGCCACAAAGCAGCCCTTAAGAAATGCAAAAAAATTGAGATACTGCCTTGTGTTCTATCAGATCATAATGGACTGACAGTAGAAATCAATGCCAAAATAAAAAACAGAAATGCTCCAACACCCGGAGACTAAATAATATGCTATTGAATGAAACATGGATAACAGAAAACATCAGGGAGGAGATAAAAAAATTCTTAGAGGTCAGTGAGAATGACAATACAACATATCAAAATCTCTGGGACACTAAGAAAGTGGTACTAAGAGGAAAATTCATTGCATGGAGCACATTCCAGAAAAGAATGAAAAGTCAACAACTGAATGACATAACATTACAGCTCAAAGCCTTAGAAAAAGAAGAGCAGAATGACAGCAAAAGTAGTAGAAGACAGGAAGTAATTACAATCAGAGCTGAAATCAATGAGATTGAAACAATTCAAAAAATTGACAAAACAAAAATTTGGTTCCTTGAAAAAGTAAACAAAATAGACAAACCCTTACCACACTAACAAAGAAAAGGAGAAAGAAAACTCAAATTACTAAAATTCATGATGAAAAAGGAAACATCATGACAGACACCACTGAGATACATAACATAATGAGAAGCTACTTCAAATATCTGTATTCCAATAAAATAGAAACTACTGAAGACATTGACAAATTTCTAGAGAAATATGCTCCTCCCAAACTGAACCAGGAGGACACTCATTTTATGAAGCTAATATCACCCTCATACCCAAACCAGAAAAAGACACATCAAGGAAAGAAAATTTTAGACCAATATCCTTGATGAATATAGATGCAAATATCCTTAAGAAAATATTGACAAACCGTATCCAAAAACATATTAAGAAAATTGTGCACCACGATCAAGTGGGTTTCATCCCTGGAATGCAAGG
The DNA here is from genome assembly GCF_902686445.1 of Sciurus carolinensis. Taxonomy (NCBI): domain Eukaryota; kingdom Metazoa; phylum Chordata; class Mammalia; order Rodentia; family Sciuridae; genus Sciurus; species Sciurus carolinensis. The sequence continues at coordinate 46,847,931 of NC_062221.1, forward strand.
ATGGTTTAACATCTGTAAATCAATAAACATAATCCATCATGTCAATACACTTAAGGATAAGAATCATATGGTCATTTCGATTGATGCAGAAGAAGCATTCAACAAAATACAACACCACTTCATGCTCAAAACACTATAGAAAAAATAGGGATAGTAGGAACATACCTCAAAAATGTAAAGGCTATTTATGCTAAGTTCAAGGCCAACATCACTCTTAATGGAGAAAAACTGAAACCATTCCCTTTAAAAATGGGAACAAGACGGGGATGTCCTCTTTCACCACTTCTATTCAAAATTGTCCTCGAAATTCTAGCCAGAGCAATTAGACAGACTAAAGAAATTAAAGGAATATGAATAGGAAAAAGAAACTTAAGCTGTCACTATTTGCTGATGACATGTTTCTATATTTAGAGGATCCAAAAACCTCCTCAGAAAACTTCTAAATCTCATCAATGAATTCAGCAAAATAGCAGGCTATAAAATCAACATGCATAAATCTAAAGCTTTTTTATACGCAAGCGATGAAACATCTGAAAGGGATATGAGGAAAACAACTCCATTTGCAATAACCTCAAAAAAAAATAAAATACTTGGGAATCAATCTAACCGAAGAGATAAAAGATATCTACAATGAAAACTACAAAATTTGAAGAAAGAAATTGAGGAAGACCTTAGACGATGGAAAGATCTCCCATGTTCTTGGATAGGCAGAATTAATATTGTCAAAATGGTCATACTACCAAAAGTGCTATACAGATTCAATGCAATTCCAATTAAAATCCCAATGATATACCTTACAGAAATAGAGCAAGCAATCATGAAATTCATCTGGAAGAATAAGAAACCCAAAATAGCTAAAGCAAACCTTAGCCAGAAGAATGAAACAGGGGGTATCGCAATACCAGAACTTCAACTATACTACAAAGTAATAGTAACAAAAACGGCATGGTATTGGCACCAAAATAGACAGCTAGATCAATGGTACAGAATAGAGGCCACAAACCCAAATAAATACAATTTTCTCATACTAGACAAAGGTGCCAAAATATGCAATGGAGAAAAGATAGCCTCTTCAACAAATGGTGCTGGGAAAACAGGAAATCCATATGCAACAGAATGAAACTAAATCCCTATCTCTCACCCTGCACAAAAATCAACTCACAGTGGATCAAGGACCTTGAAATCAAAACAGAGACCCTGCATATTATAGAAGAAAAAGTAGGTCCACATATTCAACTTGTTGGCTTAGGATCAGACTTCCTTAACAGGACTCTCATAGCACAAGAAATAAAAGCAAGAATCAATAACCGGGACAGATTCAAACTAAATAGCTTTCTCTCAGTAAAGGAAACTATCAGCAATGGGAAGAGAGAGTCTACAGAGTGGGAGAAAATCTTTGCCACTCATACTTCAGATAAAGCACTAATTTCCAGAATATATAAAGAACTCAAAAAACTCTACACAAAGAATACAAATAATCCAATCAACAAATGGTCTAAGGATATGAACAGATGCTTCACAGAAGAAGATCTACAAGCAATCAACAGATATATGAAAAAATGTTCACCATCTTTAGTAATAAGAGAAATGCAAATCAAAACTACCCTAAGATTCCATCTCACCCCAATTAGAATGGCAATTATCAAGAACACAAGCAACAATAGGTGTTAGAGAGGATGTGGGGAAACAGGTACACTCATACATTGCTGGTGGGGGCTGCAAATTAGTGCAGCCACTCTGGAAAGCAGTGTGGAGATTCCTTAGAAAACTTGGAATGGACCCACCATTTGATCCAGCTATCCCACTCCTTGGTCTATTCCCAAAGGAATTAAAATCAGCATACTACAGAGATACAGCCACATCAATGTTCATAGCTGCTCAATTCACAATAGCCAGAATGTGGAACCAACCTAGATGTCCTTCAATTGATGAACGGATAAAGAAACTGTGGTATATATATACCATGGAATATTACTCAGCTATAAAGAATAGTAAAATTATGTCATTTGCAGGCAAATGGATGAAATTGGAGAATATCATGCTAAGTGAGATAAGCCAATTTCAAAAAACCAAAGAACGAATGATCTCGCTGATAAGCGGATGATGACACATATTGGGGGGTGGGAGAGGGGCGAGAATGGAGGAAGGAGGGACTGTATAGAGGGAAAAGAGGGGTGGGAGAGATGGGGGGAAGGAAAATATAACAGAATGAGTCAAACACCATTACCCTATGTAAATGTATGATTACACAAATGGTATGCCGTTACACCATGTACAAACAGAAACAGCATGTATCCCATTTGTTTACGATAAGAATAAATTTTTAAAAGAAAGATGTAAACTCAAAAAAAAATAACAAACTGTATATGACATATAGAGAAAATGGGCTCTTCAGCAATTAACACTTTTGGTTCTTAATATACTATCTAGTATAATTGAACATGTAAATAAAATTAATTTATAAATATAAAAAATTAATAGCAATTATTTTAGGGTTTACAAAATATATAGAAGTAAGTGTATGACATCAAGCCACAGCACGTAAACAGCACGCTCTTACAATTACATTGTGAAATATTCAGTTATACATGAATACATTTAAAAATTATCTAAAGGTAGACTTTACCTATTTAAATATGCATTTTCTCAAATCATAGACTAGTTTTTAAATGATAAAACAAGGAAGTATAGTAATTAAATCAATAATATAGATAAAATGAATATTGAACTTATAAAGTATTCCAAAGAAGGGAGAAAACAGGTGAAAGAAAGAATGGAAGGGACAAGTAAATAAATAGCATATCATAGATTTAAACTGAACCATATCAATAAGTACATTAAATTCATACTGATTTTCATTTAATATGAATTGAATTGATGTAAAGTTGTACTGTTTGATGCAGCAGCTAGAAGCTACATGTGACTATTAAGCATTTGAAATGTGACTTGCATCAATGAAAGACTGAATTTTTAATTTTATTAATTTTAATTTTAATTTTATTAATGGAGATTGAAATTGGGAAACTGAAACAATTCAGTTATTAAGGTATGTTTAAATATATTTGGGACCATGTGAACTTGTAAAACTGTATCTTCACTGTGAGTTTTATGAAACCTATATAATGTATTTTTAATGAAAACTTCCTGTTCAAATTGAAATATTTTGTAGGTATAAAATACAAATTGGATTTCAGAGGTTTACTAATAAAAGGAATATACAGAAATCTCAATATCTCTTTCTTGACTACTTATTTTAATGATAACCTTTGGATATATTTAGTTAAATAAATTGCATAATATTATTAATTATCTTTTTTATGTTTTCAAATGTGTCTCATTTCAATACTTTTCAAAATCATCACTAATACTTTTCAAAATCATCACTAATCTAAACATTCAGATAAACAAGCAGAATGTCAAGCTGTATAATAATGCAATAATTGATTAAATGCGCACTATAAGAAATCACTTTTAAAAACAAGGATGCTAAGTATCCAGATCATCTCAAGTGATAATGAAAAGGAACAACAGCTTTTGGAGATCACAGTATCTGAATTCAGCACTTACTAACTTTGTTATTAAGGACATTGGAGGACTGACAAAATATAGGATAGTGTAAGAAAAGAGGCTCAAGACACCCATGTATTGTTAACAAAGCTTCCAACACCATCTATGGGAGAGAATACGCTTTTCAAAATAAGGTACTAGAACTCTACATATGAGGAACAAAAATGAAACTTGACCTTATGTATTACACAAAAGCTAAATTTCACATATGTACTTGATTTAACCATAAAAATAACCATAAACCTCCAAGAAAGAAACAAGATAATATATTCATAAATCAGGGTAAATAAATATATCTTAGCTTAGACATAAAGCAGTAGCCATAAAATTAAAAAGAAATATATTAGGCCTTGTCAAAATTTAAAACTTCCGCTACCAAAGCAGATATCATTAAGAAAATTAATAAGAAAATTACAGACTAGAAGAAAAATTCACAAGGCAGACTTTGAGGGATAATAATGATAGGGGACAGAGAGATGTAAGTGGTGGGAACATGAGGTCAGGGATAATTCCATAAAATGGGCTCACTGTGCTGACCTCTCCACACGCTTATTTTTTTTTTTTTTTTTCCTAGAAGAAACTTACCTGCAGACCTGCCTGGCTTATGCGGACAGGATAACACATTCTTCAGCAAAGCACCTGTTATCTGCAGGAAAAATGCAGGCCCGAAATAATGGTGATAAGGGGAACACAAGTTACCCTGAAGGGGGAAACTTTTCTAACCATTTCCACAGACCAGATCCTGGAACTCAGGAAGATAAGGATAATGCTTCCTAGTCATAAAATCTATAAGAATTTATGGTTAAGAACCAGTTAGAACCAGTCGGCATGAGCCAAAAAGGCCTAGAGTTCTCAAGGCAGTGGTGACTTGAAAGTCTGGTGTCAATCTGCTGTGAGTCAAAAGTCAAGAACTGGACCTGGGAAGAACTCACTGGAAACTTCTTTAAGATCCCCAACGAGGCTGGAATCCAGGAGAGGGATGCTGTCTCTCTCCTCTCTGAGAGGACCCACTCTCTCCCTTGAGTATGTCACCTTAATATCTTTCCCATCTTAATAAACTCACTGTTACACTAAGCAATATGCCTGAAATCTTTCTGACTTGATCTCAAGAATCAAGGTTTGAAGGGGGGTCTTCCAGCTACTTCAGTTTCCCAGATGGCCCCACTCCTGTAACTAGGAAGACTTCATAAACATACACATGAGTAAAAACTCATCGAACTATACAATAAATGTTTTCAAAGACATGGACCAATCAGATCTTTCTGATATTATTGGTGGGAATCCAAAATGACACATTCATTCAGCAAAAATCTAGTAGTTTCTTACACATCTAAACATAATCTTGTGACTCAGCAATTCCACTCCTAGGTATCTGCCTACATAAAACAAATCATTTATTAAAAATACAAGTGCATAATTGTTTATACTAGAGTTCTTCACAGTGGTCAAAATTTGGAAACTACCTACTTGTCCTAGATATCAACCAAAAAAAGAAAGAAAAAAGAAAGAAAGAAAGAAAGAAAGAAAGAAAGAAAGAAAGAAAGAAAGAAAGAGAAGAAGGGAGGGAGGGAGGAAGAAAACATTAAAAAATAAAGTATAAAGAAAAAGAACCCAATCATATTGATACACATTAATTTATAGAGCACTACACAGCAATACTTGGGGGGAAAACTACATGCAATTACATGGGTGCCTCTCTGAAACATTCTGAGCAAAAGAAACCAAATACAGAAAAAAACTTTATTGTATGATTCCATCTATGTTCTAAAGTAGGTAAAACTAATATATGCTGAGAAAAAAATCATTGTCTCTATCACTCAAAATCTCACCATCATTTCTGTTTAGGTGTTAAAGAAGCAATAAGAGAAACTGAATGCTTTGTCTCAATATCTAAAAAAACAAAACAGAACAAAAGAGTATTAGACAATTAGACAATTGAGAAAGACAATTTATGTCCTAGTAGAAGTCTTAAGAGAATGATGAAATGAATAGTTTCAATTATATATAAAGCTATTTATATATAAATATATATACTCATACATATAAATACATATATGTATATATATGGAAGGTACAAAATTGATTTTTGTATGGTCTTTTTATTTTCTAAAATGTCAAGTATATATCTTAAATTATAATTAACTTTTATTTTGCAAACTCACATTCATTTTTAGAATTATCCATTTTTATACAAACTCAAAGTAACCCTTGCAAACTGAATTCTCTAACCTAGCAGGCTTAATTAACTCAGTTGAGATATTCGTGTCTTCTGCACATACTTCCTTCCTCCACAAGGGTTGCTTTTCCTTCTTTCCTGAAGAATGCTTCTCTTTTCCTTCAGTTAGTCATCAAATCCTCTGTGGTTCTACATGGTATACATCTCTGTTGGAGTATACCCATGGATTTTTTTCCTCCTATGTCCTGCATTCCTTGAAAAAAATAGACTGTATTGTTTTCTTTTCTCCATCCTAAGTGCCCAGCAAAGTGCCAACAATGATATTTGTTAGTGATTCTGCAAATGCATTTTTGAAGGGCTTTTTTGGAAGTTTTTTTGATACATATATTTATATAGTAATGGTAGGACCAAATTTAAATACCATACTCCATAATATAGAGAACAAATTTATGGAGTGGAATTTCTCCACAGATACGCTACTTTTTATATTTTGGCTTCATGCATATGGCAAAAATAAGAAAACTTGATATTTTAAAAAGATGACAGATCTTTTAAAGGAAATATATGTTTTAATTTCAGTCTATTTTCTTTGGAAAACAGATTATTTTAACCTGAATTTTCTAGATAATAACCTAATTACTTTAGTCTCCTATTTGTATTTATTTTTGTACTTTACATTTATGTTTTTAGTGTAATGAAAGTTTACTAAAGACTCAAGTTTAATAGATAATAATTATTTAATAATGCTATCACAAATAATTTATTTTACTGATGAAGAAGTTGATTGCAATGACTAGTTATTTCCACAGGAAAGTCACAGTGCGTACCTTCTTCCTTTACTTAAAAACCAAGAAATTCGGAGTTGAAAAAATCCTATGTTTCACCGAGAAGAAAGTCCTCATTTCAAGGATCAAGTATGGGAGGCATAGTAAAATCAACTGGCAATGTAAATTGTGTAGTGAATGAAAGGTCATTCCTGAAACCTAACTCCGGTACAACTGAAGTCTGTTTTGTTATTTGAGCAAAAGCAAAATAACATTTCACCTTGGAACGTCCCTCTATTTCATTCAATATGTGGGAGGAGTATGATGTGTGATGTGTTAAGACTAAGCCTATCCATCCTGTATGTGCAGCAGCCTCTTCTGGGGGGCTTACAAAAGTATCCTTGCTTGAGTGTTAATCCCCAGAGATTCTCCCTTGTCCTGCCTCTGAAGTCACCCACCTCTTTATAAGTATTCCAACATGCAGTTCAGTTTAAGAGCTAAGGTAATAGGTCCTTTTTTCCACATCATAACGATTTTCTCAACTTATTATTAATTTATGCTTCTGAATATTCATTTCTTTGGAAATCGGACACATTTATGAAATTTTATTCAAAAGCATGTAGATTTATTACTTTTGCTTTTATAGATTAAAAAGTATTATAATGTTTCAATTAATTAGTTATAATATTCTAGAACCTGAGTATATGACTAAAATTTACCTTAAAAACTTAACTCTGTGTTCTGTACATTTTTCTATGGATACTTACATTCTTAGAAGAGCAGAATAGTCCACAATAGAGACTCACATATATATTACACTACATATTGTTACAACGGGGTAATGGGAGGGTGAATTATGGTTAAAATCTTTGTCAATACGTATTTCATTTAATTTGATTGACCTTGGCAACATAGTTCAAAATTTTGTTGAAATACAGTTCAAGTTTTTAATACATTGATATTTTAAACTAATTTACCCTATTTCCAAAATGCTATTAAACACTACTAAAATATTGATATTTAATGTAGTTTTATATGATCCTTTGTGGTAAGTTTGTGCCAAAATCTAAACACAAAATGAGTATTTTTGTTACTAACAGGTTTGAAAATATCATCCTATATTTATTTTTCTTAATTTTTTATTATTTTTATTTTTTTATTTTTTTTTTATTTTTACAGACTGCATGCATTTTGATTCATTGTACACAAATTGGGTACAAATTTTCTTTTGTATAGTCGTGCATGATATAGATTCATACCATTCGTGTAATCATACATGTGCATAGGGTAATGATGTCTGCCTTATTCCATCATCTTTTATACTCCTGCCTAGCAGCACTTGTATTTATTATTAACCTATACTGGTCTAAAATTATGAACTACAATTGAATCCAATAAATGCAATAAAGAAAGTTGATTCAATCTGTATAACTTATATTTCCTGACACAGGTATCCTTTCCTAAGAGAATATATAAATCAAATGAGACTATCAAAAACAGCTGCACCTCACTCACAAACGTGAATCATCAATGCTACACTCTAACTTAAGAGTGAACTCAGGTTTCCTTCCCATTCCAACCTTAAAGAAGAAATGGAGAGATGGGTTCTTCAGGTCATAGGGATGGTCACATTTAAAGAAATCAGGCTTTCAGTGGATGAGGAAAGGCAAAACTGGAAAAGTGTTCCATGGGAAATAATCATTATGACTAACTCTTATCAGGGAACAGTAGAGATTAGATTATAAAAATTCTTAAAAGTTTCAATATAGTTTCTGATTGCTCTTAGTGGCATCTATGGAAATTATGGCAATGTTTGCGGCAGTGACTTCACACAAAAATACAAGTAGGCCTTGGGAAAGAAAAAAAAAATACATTTGATTGATAATAGGTCCAATTTCTAAATACTATGCTTTCCATGTTTTGCTTAGGGTCTTTTCTCATTGTCTTCATATAAGAGGAAATAGTAATATACAAAGATAAATCCTGAAGAGCAGATAATATTTCCTTATCAATAGATTTAATTTAATGTATTTAATGTAAATGATAGTCATTAATGTAGCGCTCTGGTGCCAGGATACTGATTATGGAGAAGGTTGTGTGTGTCTGGGGATTGAAGATAATGTCCAGGAACTCTATGTACTTTCCATTCAATACTGTTGAACCTAAAACTTTCATGAGTACTGAAATCTAGAAATTCTCTCTCTCTTTTTTCTAACCACAGAGCCACAACCCAGTCCTTTTATTTATTTATTTATGTTTTGAGATAGGGTCTCATTAAGTTTCTTAGGCTGGTTTTGAATTTGTGTCCTCCTGCCTTAGCTTCCCAAGCTGTTGGAATTACAGAAATATGTCACCACACCCTGCCTAAAATGAATTAATTAGAAAAAGAGATTCAATATGCTCATAAAGTTCATAAATGGGTTGGGGTTGTGGCTCAGTAGTAGTGTATTCGCCTAGCACACATGAAGCCCTGGGTTCCATCCTCAGCACCACATCAAAACAAAAGTAAAGGTATTGTGTTCATCTACAACTAAAAAAATAAATACTTTTTTTAAAAAAAGTATTCATAAAAATTTTAAAATTTACCATAGTAGTAGAGAGTGGCTTTTCCCCCCTTTCTTTTCTTAGAAACAATCCAAAATCAATGAGTTCAAACACTTTTTTAAATAAACTGGGGTTGTAACTCAATGATAGAGTACTTGACTAGTATTCACAAGGCCTGGATTTGATCCCCACCATTGAAGAAAATGGAAGGAAGGAAGGAATGAAAGAAAGAAGGAAGAAAGAAAGTCTAATATTTATTTGGAACTCAAAGTTGCATAAGATAAAAGGGGTATGGTTCGTTCCTAACTCTTCACTGTACTACATTCACTTATAAACAATAGAAGAAAAACCAAGGATGACCCAGGTTTATAACCAGCATTCTGTCAAGGAGGCAATGAAAAGGGAAGAAGACTGGTTTGAGCAGTGCTTTATTTTTAGGTAGTTGGTTAAAAAAAAAAAAAAAAAAAAAAAGTTTAAATAGTGATTCATAGCCTTCATCTGGGAAACTTTCAAAAATACATATTCTCTGCTCCCAAACCAGTATTTCAGATGCAGGTCTGGGATATGATGCAGGTAGGTAATAGTACTTTTTAAACTTCTCCATGTTACTCTACATGAAGTTTTTAAATTCCAGTGAAGATTAAGAGCTCACTGAAATCCAATTATGTACCTAAGGAATATTAAGGAATAATATTCATGATGTCTTGTCCTGCCAATTTATTTTTTCTCAATTTTAAGATAATTCCCCTTTAGGTTAGTGTCCTGCTGACATTTTTACTACATTTCTAATAAACTAATAGTGAATTTCATAATTTAATTTTGAGAGAGCCAGTTTCAGATTTGCTATTCAACAATAGTTTTGAACACTTTTGAGTTTTCTCAAGTGAGAACAATTCCAAATTAATGATCCTTTCTTTCTTAAATTGAAAGCAACTTCAAATGATATTACAAGTGCTCAAACAACACGACTGCAAAATATTCACTAATTGAACTCAAATCACATACCAACTTTCATTTTTTTTAACCAACTTAAATCTCTTAAAGAGATTCTACATCTATTAAGCCAATACAAAATCTTCTATTTGAGGAAGTGCTCAATTTTACATTTCTTAGAGGGCATGGTAGTGATGTTCTAAGGAAAAAGGAATATCTGAAAGACTTATATCGCCTATTAAACAAAAAATAGACAAATCCAGAGAGTGGAGGCAGAGATAATCATACATTCTCTCACTGTGACCCATTCACGGTCTTCAAACTAATGCCAGATGAATTCTTTCTATAAGAAGTGAAGACTGTACTCCAATTTCCATGGCTATCTCAATATGCAGAAGGTAAAAATCTTCCAGTTAGAGTATGGATACTGCCTGGTCTGTGTTTGCTCTTTTCCTAGTTCTTCCATTCTTAGATATTCATGCTTCCTCCCTCTTTTGTATTCAAATTCTATCTCTCACTTGCCCTCCCTCTTTCTCTCTTTCTCTTTGTAATAGGTATTGAAGCTAGGGACACAACCACTGAATCACATCTTCAGCACTTTTATATTTTTTTTTATTTTTGAGATAGAGTCTTGCTAAGTTGCTTAGGGCCTCACTAAGTTGTTGAGGCTGACTTTGAACTTGTGATCCTCCTGCCTCAGCCTCCGGAGTTGCTAGGATTATAGATGTAGACCACCACACCCGGCCTATATTCAATTTTTCTTAGCTAAAATAGAAACGTAAATGAATTCAAGTCTAATATGTACACGTAATAATTTTGAACATAAAATATTAACATCTCTAATATAATGCAATAATAAATTAACAATTCTTGATTCAATGTTAATTCTATTAGCTATTTTCAAAGTTATTTGAATGTGCTTAATGCTCTCATTTACTTTTATTAAAGAAATCCCTTTACTTTCTGTAAAAATGTAGGGAATGAGTAAAATGAATCATTTGACTTTGTTCAAAATTATGGATAGTTTTTTCCAGAAAGTCTGACAATGACAGATTGCTTCTTTGTGAAGAAGTGATGCAGCAGAGTGACATTTTGATAGACATCATGACAAGCACTCAACTTGATGTCACATAGCAAGATAACATTAAGATACTCTTTCCTCATGCTTTTTTTATTTTTCATTTCAAGAATTTTATATACTTAAATGGTTGGACAAAATTTGATTTTATTTAAAATGGCCTCTTAAACACATTTGATTCAAACAACAATTATAAAATATTAGTTATCCTATTACTTGATTATTAAAAGTCTTATTAATATTCAGTTGTTATGAAGACCATATATTTTGATGATTATCATAAGATTAATGGCACCTGACATTTTTATCACACCTTATAATATTTAGGAGCTTCTATAAAATTCCAATTTCTATTGAGATGCCGCCTCCTTTCTTCCTGGAGTCCTCTCATTGCTACTACTGGAGTTTAGTCTCAGAGGTACATTATTATCCCTTTCCTTACCAATTTAGCCACAGGGGGTAAAAAGTCAAAATAAAAAGTTCTTACCCTGAATACTAGCTGAACTATGACAGGCTAAAAACTTGCAAAGATTTTACTTGAAAAATGGGGAGAAATATTTTAAGAAATTGTATACCATCAAGGCACATGAAATTCATTTCCAGGAGCTTGGTTCCATGCCTTTCCCCCAAAAGACTCTAATAATAGTGACTGTAGACACAAAATGCAGTAATTTTGCTATAGGAGACAGATGGTGCTATCAATTATGTTTGTTGGGTTTAACAAATCCTCTGCCTATCTCTGTGCATAAAATGGCTTGTAGAGTTCAATGCCCAAATTCTAATCTAGATAAATAAAGGCAGAAAATTAAAATTTCAAATAAAAATTTCATAATTAACATTAACTAGTTAAACCTTACTCATGGAAGTAAATTGAACTCATTTTTGAAGAAGATTATTTCTTTTCCATAGAAAACCATCATAATGGTATTTTGTTTTTTCTTTTGTTACTTCAAAGGTAGAAATTTGAAGCAACCCAAAACACATAATTTTGGAATGTGAAAAAGTCTTTTTGTATTGCAATTCGTATATTTTAAGAGTCAAGTATGAACGGTCTTTGATAATTCTGGGGCAAGATGTGTGGACCTCATAGTACTGCACATTGCTGAAAGATGCTATTGCAGAGTTTTTTGGTTTTTTTTTTTTTTGTATTGGTCATAGATTGGGTTTCCAATAAGCAGACTGAGACTTTTCTAGCATTTAGAATCTTTACCATGGAGTATCTTTGTGATCAACACATGGCAGAAAGGAGAGTAAGAAGGAGAATGACGAAGAGTAACAAGGTGACTTATTGAAACTGCCCTCCCTCAACCAATGGTGAAGTCTGGTATAATTTCAGAATTGCCCAAATTGTGCTAAAATGGCCAGGCTTTATACTCCTAATTCAGTAAGTCACTGTACTGTACTGGGAAGGGAAATGGCTTCAACCTCAGTGGCTATCTTAAATTGAGTCTAATCCCTGTAAGAACCTTCCATTGAAGGCTAACTGCCAACAGCAATGCCAGCAAGTGGGTTACAAGTCCATCACTCAAGAGCTGTCTAATTGGCGTTTTAGAATTTCTACTAGATTCTACCCCTCCTGTACAACTTGATTTACGTCTGTGAATACATCCTGGTAGAATTCTTCCTGGGGAAAATTTGGCAAAGGTAGGTCAATGGCACTAACAAAACCTCTGTCACAGCCAATGGATGCTCATTGTTTCTCTTCCCCTTTACTCTGTTGAAATTCCAGGTAATATTACCTAGTGCCTCTGCTAATAGGTGGAAATATGACCCTGGTCACCATGGCCTTGGTGATGGAGGTCAGGCTGTTGTCATCACTTATCCATTTACCATCTGAACTGGGCAAAGGAGTCCAAAAGGTAACCAACAGTTTACCCTGATAACAAATCTATTTGTTCTGGCCCCGTTTGTACAGTGACAATCCTGGACCTCATGTTATTTCCACAAATCAGCTCAATATGGATACAGTCATATTAAACAGAAAACAATGGATGGTACCTAATCACGTGCATTGAAATTAGCTTATTATAAACTAAATTCCATTCTTATTATTTACTATATAAAACACTGGGCAAGTCAGGAAAACTCTCATGCCTTAGTATAATTTCTGTAAAGTGTCTTTAATAATATGTATCCTGCAGGTTTGTGAAAAAATTAAAGACAATATAAAATTATTCACAAAGTACCCTGACACATGGCAGTACGAGAAATATCGACTACTTTCATGACAGTTAATTTTCTCTAGGGCTCACCTTTGCATGCCTATTTGATAGATAAAATAGGAAGGGAGTGAGTTAGAGAGTTAAAAATTGCAATCACAGGAGCAGTTTATATAGACGAGCACTTCAGCTATATAACAGTGTCATTTAAACACCATTTTAAGATCCCTTTGATTATTTCTATTTACCTATTTGTTCTGCTTGCCAATTCCTGTTTACCTCCAGAAAAACTCTCTAAAGCATTGCATTTACAGATTGTTACAGATTTGTATATAAACTCATTTGGTGAGTAGTTCAGTAGGTGTGTTTCCATTTTTTAAATTATTCTTTTATATTTTACAGACTGCATTTTGAATGTATCCTAATTAGTAATAAGTAAAAATAATTTCTACTACCCATGGTTCATCTCGCTTTCATGAAAAAACAATGCAAATAATTTTTAATATATTAAATCCTATATTTAAATTTTTAACAACTAGTTGATAAGCTGATAAAAGTCTATACAATTCATATTTAAACACTTCACTGATGAATCAATAAAAAAAAAAATGGGGAAAATAGCCAAATTTGTGAAATACCAAACAAAAGAATCCTGTATTTACTCTAAGATGGAGATTTGGAGATTGTGGTAGTAGGAAAAAATGTTCAGAAAAGAAGGAACTTAATATTCTCTTCCTTATGCAATTGCTCCATCCTGGCTTTGGTTATTAATACAGCATACATATCAGGAGTTGAAGAGATTTATACACACCCCAGAGGAATTGTATAAGTTGTTCTCTGTTTCTCCAATACAGTTGCAAACCCTGAAGCAGCTCATTGCACTGCATGTTAATGGATTTTCAGATATTCTTCAGGAAGTTATCAGAGAGGGGCTGGCAATGAGCTCCGATTACTGTAATCTGAGAGTCTCCAGTGGAAAGCATAACAATATAAACTTTGGGAAGTTAACGAATCTCTCAAGACGAAGGGAAACTTGATAGTCCAACACAGGGAAAATCATAACAATATGTTTTGTGATTTACTTTCCTTGTATTATGCTTTTGGAGGTCAGATATTTCAGAGGGGACTTTTTAAAGCTGAAAATTGAAAATCAGGTGTTATTTTTTTTTTCTCAATTGAGGAGCTCTTAAATATCTTATGAAAATAGAAACCGTTAAATAGGTAACATAAATGTTACTTAATGTAAAATAAGTTAACAGTTGCCGAATGTCAATATTAAATAAAAATATTGTAATCTTCAGGGTAAATGTTAGACTATAAATGAGGTCTATAATTTGCATATACATTAGATTTATCTCCATTGCAATCTTTACTTTTCCTACTGTATTAAAGAAGTTAACAAACTATAATAGTAAAGGGTTTTAGTTGATATCTGTCACTTTATCTGCTGTCCAGAGTCTACAGATTATTCCACTTGTTAAAAGCCTCCCATATCATGAGGCTCAGCAGAAAGCACATTTCTGATTTCCATGCAGAACAACAGAATCCAGGTGGCTCCTTTGGCTCCATCTGAGGTAGGAAAAAGGCTTGAGAACTTAACTGCCTGGAAATGTTGTTTCTCCCTGGAATTTCAATAGGACTGATGGGAAAACACAGAGATAGTTGAGAAATCATCTACAAATATGGCATCAAGAGTTCAACTACAGCGGCACTTGCAAAAATTCACCAACGGTGGACATTACAATTGGTTGCCTTCCTACCCTCACTGTTCCTACGCTATGGCTGTATTTCTGCTCTCTCTGCTACCTGATTCCTACCTCTGTCCTGCACTGGTTTCTTCCCTGCCCCCCATATTTCCCCATAGATTTTATGAACAAAACAATATCATCACCATTTGTTTTTAAATTTGTATTTTTTCTTTTTAGTTACAGATGACAGAATGTATTTTGGCAAATTATACCTACATAGAGTATAACTTACTCTTTTTAGGTTTCTACTCTTGTGGTTGTACGTGTTGTGGAGTTACCCTGGTCATGTATTCAACTATAAGGCTAGGAAAGTTATAACTCATTAATTCTACTGTCTTTCTTATTCCCGTCCCTTTCCCTTCCCTTCTTTAATTTCCCTTTGTCTAATCCAATGAATTTCTATTATTCCCCCACCCAGCTGCCCTTATTTTGAATTAGCATCCACAAATCAGAGAGAACGTTCAGCCTTTGTTTTAGGAGGACTGGCTTATTTCACTTAGCATGATATTCTCCAATTCCATCCATTTACCTGCAAATGCCATAATTTCTTTCTTCTTTATGGCTGAGTAATAGTCCATTGTGTATACATGCCACATTTTCTTTATCCATTCATCTGTTGAAGGGCACCTAGGTTATTTCTATAGCTTGGTTATTGTGGGTTGATAAACTGCTATAAACTGATCTGGCTGTATCACTGTAGTATGTTGTTTTTAAGTTCTTTGGGTATAGATGGAGGAATGAGATAACTGGGTCAAGTGGTGGTTACATTCCAAGTTTTCTAAGGAATCTCCATACTGCTTTCCTTTTTTAAGTTTTTATTCAAGATGTCTTCTCATTGACACCTCCCCTATCTTATCTGATATTATGGTCTGCCTTGACACCGCCCCCATACACCATACCCCTTTTCCTTCAATCCTCTCATATATTATTTTATAGCAGTTATTAGATTGTAATATGAAATATAACATTTATTATGCTTAATGTTTATTGTCCAAATTCCTGCTCTAAAGGGTAGGTACCAGGAAGGCAGAGTTCTTTGTGTTTTTACTGCTGAATCTGAATGCCGACATAGGGCCTTGCATATAATAAAGGTCAATGGTATTTGTAGAATGGACCTATGTGTGCTTCACACCTGTGACATTTTCAATAACTGGTCCCTTTGTTTGGAATGTTCTTTCCTCCTCCCATGATCCTGTGTCAAAATTCTAACCCTTAATGCAAAGAGAATAGAATGAATGCCTGTGGAGTTTTTATGAAGGGGATTGGTGCCCTTTTACCCGGGAGCTCGCTCACCCTTCCTTCACTTGTTGAGAATACAAGTTGGCATTCTGCATCCCAGAAGAGGGCCCGTCCCAGAACCTGATCCTTCTTCTACTCTGATCTCCAACTTCCAGCCTTCAGAACTGTGAGAAATAAACCTCACTTATCTATAAGCCATTCAGTCTAAGACATTTTGTTCTAGCAATTTGAACTGATGGAGATGGTTAAACTGTAGCTCCTTTTGGTCATTCAGTCTTCAAAACTTCAAAAATGACTCTCCTAACAACACGTTCTGAAAACATTACTCGTTACCTGCCATCTCAGCCCCCTGTTTCTTATCGCCATTCAGTACTTTTTAAGCGTCTCTTTTGTGTATATGTATTATCTGCCCCTCCCTCAACTCAACCTTATTCATATCAGAATCCCTAAAAGCTAAAATAGGGTCTGGCATATCTCAAGCATATGCTTATTGCATGAGGAACTATCACAAAATAGGGCATCAATTAAAAGGCATTGCACCAATTATATAATAATAGTAGAGTCCAATATAGAACTCTAAGAGATCACACCCCCACAATAGGTATTCTCCTAACAATCAGAAGAATGCTAAATAAGAGAAAAACACATTACTACTCTTAGTAGATCATAACCATTATGATTTCTCTTAGTTACAACCTAGCCTTCAGATACATAGCTCAAACCCATGGAGTCTTGCAAATCTCCAACTGCATGATTATTCCATTTCACAGAATGTCCAGTGTTGTGAGCAGGGAGAATACTTAATGTCAGTGCTAAGGAAGGAGCACACCTGGCAAGCTTGAGGAACAAAGACTTCCGTGTAAACAAAGAGGATTGAGTTAGTAGGAGAATAGAATGGGTGAGTCACTTTGTTTAATGCTGAATTCTTTTGATCAAGTGATTGTCTCAGGCTCAGACATCTGACATAGAGACAGAATATTCCTGCAATTTTTCAAATAGTATCACCATAGGAACAGTGGTTCTTCTCTAAAAATGATAAATGATGCTGTGAGATGCAAGATGCAGGAGTTACAGGCAACCTAGTCTATCTGATATCAGCCATCTTGAGAAGTATGAAGCAGTTACATACTCCATGTCACAGGCAGATACATGAAGTACAGGAAGTTGCAACGTTTCCATCCTTGGTTTAATTCCCTAAAACTAGCTGCAATTCTACCCTTTGGAGGGCTTCTTAAACTGATAAATTATCCTTTGTTTTCCTCTTAAGTTGAAGAAGGATTTCTATCACTTTAAACCAAAGAGCTGTACTTTTCCACCTTAAAAAAAAATAGAAGTAGAGGAGGAGGAGGGACAGGAGGTGGAAGAGGAAAATTTAGGTGTTCTGACTGAGGCCCAATGGTACCTCTGAGCCCAGTCAGAACAGGAAGAGCTAAAGGTCTTATTACCAACTCTGGATCATTTTCCCACTAATCTTCCATTTCCCCTTTTCCTCCCCTCATCTTGTCTCCCTTTGGTTTGTTTTCTTTTTCTTTCCCTACAGTACATTCTTCAAATGAATGCAACTGTTCTTATCTCATCATATTCTCCATTAATCTCTGACCCAGTCAACTAGAAAAAAATTTCTCTCTCCTTTGAACTTTTTGGCACTTAACCACTATTCTTTCTTTGCTCTTATCAATCCTAGCCAGTACTGTTTTTACTTAAATGCTGTCTAGATTACTGCATGAATATTTTAAGCAAAGCAATGCAAAAATAAATCGAACCTAGTGACTGCAATATGTTGTACCTAATATGTATTCTATAAACATTTTACTGGTTGATGAAATATTTACAGAGGATTGTCCAAAGGATATGAAATTAAGTCATTTAAGCTGTAGTTTAACAGAATTTATCTTTGTGTAATGGCAGACTATATAAGAGAACTGCATACTTAGTTGAGACCCACAGAATTTCTTTACTGTAAAGCTTGGAAAAAATACCAAGTGGTTAAAATAATATAAAGTCACATTTTGAAAGGCACTCTACCAACCATGCAGAACTGAGACAGTGATCTACTCAAAAGGGTGGGGATTCTGGGAGGAGGGGTAAGAAAGGAGAAAGAAAGAATTGTTCACTTTCTATATGTTTCTGTTTGTTTTTATTATTACCATAAAGATTTTTAATATAATAAGAAAACAGCTGTAAGAATCCATTAATTTATCACATGATTTATCACTGTATTTTTCACAGTGACTTACAAATGAAAATTCTCTGCTGTAACTACTCCTAAGTTTAAACATCATTGTTTGATTCTCCCAGGAAATGAATAATTTTTCTTTTGGAAATTGAGTTGTAAAACATCTGTAATATATTAGTGTCTTTGAATTCACACAGACCACCAATCACTTTAAACAATAATCTTCAAGTTCCTCTATCCTTACACAGGAGTTTTGATTCCATATTGGGATGAGGCAAAGATCACAAGAAATTATGTAAAGTACTTTTCTCAGTGCATGGCTCAGAGTAGGAGCTTAAAATTAGAAGCCAACATCATTTTTTTAAACATTTATGATAACTTCAAACACTAAAATATTTGGCATTGTGTTATGCTGTGGTTTTTTTTTTCTAATATGATTTTTTGGTGCATAGGACCTAGAAATTCAAAATCTATTTTAGTAAATCTTTAATATTATAGAAAAATTGTACATGGATAAGATTTCTTTTCAAATACTATCAGAAAGTCAGAAAAATGATAAATCACTCTCTCACATAAACCTTAATTTTTAGGTAGCCATTGTTTGCAGCTTTTGTTTTTAGTTATTTTAATGATTGTCATTGCAACATCTTATACTTATAATTTTCTTTTTTTTTTTTTTTGTGGTGCTGGGAATCGAACCCATGGCCCTGTGCTTGCAAGGCAAGCACTTTACCAACTGAGCTATCTCCCCAGCCCTTTAATTTTAAGTACAAACTTCAGTCTACTTCTCATTTTTGTTCAGTTTTAGTAGTGCTGCACATCACAGTTTGCTAAATTGAATGTTGTGCTAGTTGGCCACATAGGAGGAAGTGGTAGATTATATGATGATATTAAATCAATGGGCAGGTTCCTTGGGTCAAGGGAATAATGGGAAATAAGGATATATGTGCAGCAGTGTACTCACCTTACATAGGATTTGATTAATAATAATATTATTTTGCTCTCTGTTCATTGGCTTGCACCATGCATTGCCTTGTTCACTGATGCATTTCCAGTACCTAAAAGAGTGTCTCTCAATGAATATCTGATGAATCAATCAATGTTTTCCTTTTGGTATTGACTGACAAATTTGCTGCTAAATTGTAACTTTTGCTGGGTTAGTGTTCTGAATCTTAGACTTTTCCAATTGTATATGCACCTGACTCAAGAATTTCTCCACCTTAGCACTCCCATCTCTGAAATAACTTTATATTCATCATCTTAAACACATTTCCATACTACATTTTTTCTGTTTTTGTAAGAAATATTAAATAATTTTCTATTCAATAGATAGGACTAAGTAAATCAATATTCTCATGTAATTATTGAATGGATTACTCTATTTATGGCTTTTATTAACTATTGTCTCCAATTTCCAAGATGGTAAAGACATAACAAATTCCAAAGCACAAGAAGTACCTAATAAAAGTTGATTAATCAATATGGAATAGTATTGTTTCACAAATAAATATAATACCTAAAAATGTCAAATAGAAGTTGTGAAAATTTCACATTTTGCCAGTCAATCATGGATGGAATTGACTATATGTGAAGTCTAGGGATAAGTAGTGGTCATTGCATAACTAATAACTACCTAACCTGCATACATGTGTGTTTATCTATATATGTGTATAAATGCCTATACTTGTATATAGATAATTCTTGAAATGAGGCATGCATATATAAAGTTTTCCCAAGATCAGCAGAAATTTTTTGAAAATGAGTGAATGACAATTACAGTGTAGTAGCACTGTCACAGTGATTTTCCAAACATGACACACCTATTGGTGAATTAGCTACATCTGAATGACTTAGTGTCATTAGGTTTTATTTGGGCATTGGGGATATTTGCTGAAGGTCTATAAAAATTAGAGTTTCTTGGATTCTACCAATAGACATTTTGATTTGGTAGGTCTGGAGTGAGGCACATAAAATTCATCTTTCTTACAATTTAAAAATGAAAGAATGTTCAAAATCACCTGAATTATTCTTAAGTTTTTAAATTATTTTCTTAAAGTCTGGATTCATTTGTGAAGCATGGAGAAGCATTTTTGGAGCTGGGAAGACCCTCACCAGGTTGAAACTCAATGATTTGTCCCATTCCAGATCTACTATCTCACTTGAAAGTACAAGGAATTATTGTTAGATGAAAGGTGGTCAAAACCTAAAAACTAGCATTTTTATATAAATTACATCAGAAGTTCACATGTTAACTGTCAAAAAGAAGTACAAATATCATGTGTATGAGAGTACTGGTCATCCCAAGATATATGAGAAGAAAATCAAAATATGAGAGTCTGGGATAAATA
This sequence comes from Sciurus carolinensis, assembly GCF_902686445.1. Taxonomy (NCBI): domain Eukaryota; kingdom Metazoa; phylum Chordata; class Mammalia; order Rodentia; family Sciuridae; genus Sciurus; species Sciurus carolinensis. Next base: position 46,868,663 of record NC_062221.1, read on the forward strand.
TGAAATTAAGAAAACAAAGAGCTAGTTGAATTGAATTTTAATGTTATAAAACTAACATTGTCAGATGCAAGCATATCACATTTATGACAAGGTTAATAATGGAACTGGAAATATTCAAAGTGCATTTGTCAGTGTCTCTTTCCATTTTTGCAGAGGGCATTGGCAATATTTAATTTATAGTTTTGTTTTTATTCATTGCATCTTTATGTTATGTGCCAGTCTTTGAGGTGAGATACCCTTTCTTAAGATTGTCTAATGCATTCACATAAGACATATTCAAGCCATAGAGCCTGGGAGCTAGTGTGCTCCTTTTAAGTGAATTCAATTATCTAAACTCTAGTCCATTTTCTTGAGTCCATAATTTAATTTTCAGAGGCAAATATGATTTTTTTAAATTTCAAAGTCTTTTATAAGAACTTCAAAATAGCACCCAAGTGATGATATAAAGGCCTGTAGGCACATAAGTTTTTTTTTCTACATTTTAATATATACAGATAGATGTGAATATAATAGGGATTCAGGGAATGGTAAGGACTGTCACTTATTAAGGTCCCTCATGATGGGGTGAAAACAGTTCCAGCTCTAGGTCTATCACTTATTATAAATGACTAAATGCAGGATGATTGAGAAATTACCATTCTTGCCTAATTTAATTTAGTTCTAGTGCTTTGGTACTTCTTGGTGCTAAAATTCTGAGATCAAAATAAATGAACATGCATTTCCAACTTAGAAATTAAAAATGTATTTTATTCATAAAATTTCTACAAATTCAGACATTGCAAAATATATCTGTGTTCTTAATTTTCAGAATTTGTAAATTCCCATATTCCATATATCACAAGGTCATGTGACTAAGTCCATTTCCTTATGAATTTGCTGGGTCACAAGATGGATTTTCAGTCCTCTTTATCCCTTCATCTACTAATCTGGGTGATAAAGACTGAAGAGTGCCCTTTACTGTCTACTTAACCTTGGATACAAAATATTAGTTGAGAATATGGCTACTCACACATTCTCCACCTCCCATGGAGGCAGTATTGCTAACAAAAATAAGTAGATTGCTTCCTGGACATCCATTCCTTGGATTTTCTCTGCATCTAGTACATCAAAAAAACCCTTCTCGATTTCAAGAAGCAAAAGACCACAACACAATAATACTGGGTGACTTAAAAGCAGCTCTCTGACTACTGGATACATCCTCAAAAAAAAAAAAAAAAAAAAAAAGCCCTAAAAAAGAAAACTATAGAGCTAAATGAAACCATCAACAATTTAGAATTAACAGACATATATAGAACATTTCATCCATCAATGTGTAAATATACTTTCTTCTCAGGAGCACACAGATTCTTCTCTAAAATAAACCATATCTTATATCTTATGCAACTAAGCAACTCTTAGCAAATACAAAAAAAGAAAAAAGAAAAGAAAAAATAGAGATAATACCCTGCGTCCTATCAGATCAGAATGGACTGAAATTGGAAATCAACTATAGAATAAAAAATAGAAGCTACTATAACACATGGAGACTAAATAAAACACTACTGCATGAAGAATGGATAACAGAAGAAATCAGGCATGAAACAATATTTAGAAGTAAAATGAGAATAGTTGTACAACATATCAAAATCTCTGGGACACATGAAGGCAGTACTAAGAAGAAAGTTCATTGAATTGGGCTCATTCATTAAAAGAATAAAAAGTCATCAAACAATACAATAGAAAATCAACTAACATTACACCTCAAAGCCCTAGAAAAAGAAGAACAAATCAATGCCAAGAGTAGTAGAAGAAAAGGAATAATTAAAATCAGAGCTGAAATCAATGAAATTGAAACAAAAGAAACAACTCAAAAAATTGACAAAACAAAAAGTTGGCTCTTTAAAAAAAATTGATAAACCCTTAGTCAAACTAACGAAGAGAAAGAGAAAACTCAAATTACTAAAATTCATGATGAAAAAGGAAATATCACAATGGACACTTATAAAATACATAAGATAATCCAAACCTATTTTAAAAATCTAAATTCCAATAAAATACAATAAATAGAAAATATTGAAGACATCAATAAATTTCTAGAGACATATGACCTACCCAACTGAATCAGGAGAATATACATAATTTAAATACATCAATCTCAAAAAATGAAATAGAAGACACCATCAAAAGCCTACCAACAAAGAAAAGTCCAGGACCAGATGGATTCTCAGTCAAGTTCTACAAGATCATCAGAAAAGAATTAAACTAGTACTCCTCAAATTATTCCATGAAATAGAAAAGGAGGGAACCTTTCCAAACTCATTCTATAAAGCTAGTATCACACTGATACCAAAACCAGACAAAGACATATCAAGGGATGAAAACTTCAGAACAATATCCCTGATGAACACTGATGCAAAAATTCTCAATAAAATGCTGGCAAATTACATACAAAACCTATTAAAAAGATAGCACACCATAATCGTGCAGTTCATCCCAGGGATGCAAGGTTGGTTCAAGCTAAGAAAATCAATAAACATAATTCATCACATCATTAGACTTAAAAACAAGAATGATACGATCATCTCAATAGATGCAGAAAAGCATTTAAAAGAATATAGTACTACAAAACACTACATAAGCTAGGAAGGATACTTCAACATACCTCAACAATGTAAAAACTATCTATGCTAAACTCAAGACCAACATCATTCTAAATCGAGAAAAATTGAAAGCATTCCTTTTAAGAACTGGAACAAGACAAGGATGCCCTCTTTCACCACTTTTATTCAAAATTGTCCTTGAAACTCTAGACAGAAGATTAAATGGATGCAAATAGAAAATGAAGAACCTAAACTATCATTATTTGCTGATGACGTGATTCTAGATTGGAAGATCTAAAAGATTTCACCAAAAATTCATAAATGAATTTAGTAAAGTAGAAGGATATAAAATTAACAGCCAAAAATCAAATGCATCCCTACATATCAGTGATGAATCCACTGAAGTAGAAATCAGGAATACTTTCCCATTTAGAATAGAGTCTAACAAAAATGAAATATTTAGGAATAAATCTAACAAAAGAGGAGAAAGAACTCTACAATGAAAACTACAGAATACAAAAGAAAGAAATTGAAGAAGACCTTAGAAGATAGAAAGACCTCCCATGCTCCTGGATAGGCAGAACCAAATTGTCAAAATGGTCAATCTACCAAAAGCATTATACAAATTTAATGCAATTCCTATTAAAATCTCAATGACATTCTTCATAGAACTAGAAAAAGCTATAATGAAATTCATTTAAGAAAAATAAGAGACCCAGAATAGCCAAAGCAATTCTTAACAAGGAAAATAAATCAGGAGGCATCACAACACCAGACCTTGAACTCTACTACAGAGTCATAGTAACAAAAACAGCATAATATTGGCACAAAAACAGACATGTAGACAATGGTACGAAATAGAAGACACAGAGACAAGCCACATAAATATAGTTATCTCATACTAGACAAAGGTGTCAAAAACATTCACTGGAGAAAACATAGCCTCTTCAACAAATGGTGCTTGGAAAAATGGAAAGCCATATGTAACAAAATGAAATTAAAACTTGATTTCTCATCCTGCATGAAACTCGTCTCAGTGTGGATCAAAGACTTAGATGCTAGTACAGAGACCCTGTGCCTAACAGAAGAAAATGTAGACCCAAATCTCCACCACATCAGCTTAGGAACTGACTTCCTTAACAAGACTCCTAAAGTGCAAGAAGTAAAATCAAGAATCAATAAGTGGGATGGAATCGAACTAAAAAGCTTCTTCACAACAAAGGAAACAGTAATGTGAAGAGAGAACCTACAGAATGGGAAAAAATCTTTATCTCATGTACCTTAGATAGAGCATTAATCTTCAATATATATAAAGAACTCAAAAAACTCAACACCAAAAAAAACAAATAACCCAATTAATAAATGGGTTAAGGAACTGAATAGACACTTCACAGAAGAAGAAATACAATCAATCAACAAATACATGAAAAAATGTTCAACATCTCCAGCAATTAGAGAAATGCAAATCAAAACTACTCTAAGATTTCATCTCACTCCAGTCAAAATGGCAGTTATTAAGAATATAAGCAACAATAAATGTTGACTGGGATGTGGAGAAAAAGGTACATTTGTGGTGGGACTAAAAATTTGGGCAACCTTTATGGAAAGCAGTGTGGAGATTCCTCAGAAAACTTGGAATGGAACCACCATTTAACCCAGTTATCCCAGTCCTAAGTTTATATTCAAAGGACTTAGAATCACCATAGTACAGTGACAGAGTCACAACAATATTGTACGGGGCTGCAATACCAGAGACCTTAACCTGATCAGCAACCTTTTAAGAACATGGGGACTCAGATTGCACACTGAAATCCGAGGAGAAGACTTTATTGGGGAGAGATGGAGCACTTGTCACATAGGACGCTACTGCTCTTCTTTCTGTGTATAGCACTGTCTTTTATATGCTTGCAGTTAAGCTAACCATACATCTCAAAGGTTCAGCCTTGCATAAGCAGTTATTAGCCTATTTGGTGGACTATAGAGTAAATTTCCATTGCTCTAGTTGTACTGACCACAGAGGAACATCTGTTCACTTAGCACAAAGAAGGGCCATTTCACAGACCACAGATGAACAGTCTTACAGCCCGCAAATGAACATCCTGTTCACAGAACACAGGACAGGGAGATAGGGCCCTAGTTCCTGAAGGTCCTGGCTGGCACCTGTGTCTTATGACAGAACGCCATGTAGGCCTCCTTCCAGGGGAGAGGGCCCACACAACAATGTTTAGAGTAGCTCAATTCATACTGGCCAAAATATGGAACCAACCCAGGTGCCCTTCAACAGATGAATGCATAAAGAAACTGGTATATATACACAATAGAATATTACTCAGCCTTAGAGAAGAAAGAAATTATGGCATCTGCTGGTAAATGGATGAAACTGGAGAATATTACGCTAAGCAAAATAAGACAATCCCAAAGTATCAAAAGCCAAATGTTTTCTCTGATATGCCAATAATAATTCACAATAAGGGTGGAGGGAGAATAGAGGTATTTTGGACTAGACAGACGGGAGCAAAGGGAGTGGAAGGGGTATGGGACTAGGAATGATAGTAGAACGAATTGGACACTATTATTCTATGTGCCTATATGATTACATGACCTGTGTTACTCTACATCATGTACAACCAGAAGAATGAGAAGTTGTACTCTGTTTATGTATGATGTGTCGAAATGCATTCTACTTTCATGTATGATTAATTAGAAAAATTTTTTTTAAAAATTTAAAACCATTTATTTCCTTACTCTCGAATTTCCCTTTCCTTCAAAACTGGTTTTAATAAAATAAAAAAAGTTACCACTCATTTAGGCCAAATATCAATGACCTATATGATTCCTTTCTTTCCCTTCATCCCCTTATTCATTTGCTACCAGTCTTGTTAGATTCTCCAAATCATCCCTTATTTGCACCCACTTTTTTTCATCTGTTTCTACCATCAATCCTAATCCAAGTTACCTAAAACTATGCAATGATCCTACCCCAAATGTAACTTAAACACAGGTTTTTAAAATTATTTTGCAGTATTCCAAAATCACACAAGACTCTAGTATAAAACAATTTTATGTCTTTATAAAAGAACTAACAAAATATCTCAATGCTTGCCTAATCTATTTTTCTTTTCTTTTTGAAGATGTTTGATGAAGTATTGAATCATAGAAAATCAGATATTTTCTGCCATTTCACTCATTAATGCTTCACTATGCATGCATATAAAATGAATAATTTTGCACATAATAATCATGCTGGTATCACATTAATAATAACAATAATTGCTAAATATCACCTTTTATTTAGCTCATATGCAAATTTATTAGTCTGAAATGCCATTTTATGTTTGACTTCTTTGATTTTTTTGGGTTTACAAATAAATTCTACATGCAGCATCTGGTTGTCTTTCCTCTCTCTTTTGGTGTTTTGCACATGCTCAGCAAGTGCTCTATGACTGAGCTACTCACCCACCCAATCCCCGTGTATTTCTAGGTCTCTTTTATTCCACAACTATTCCATATCTTCTGTAAATGTCATTGTTTCATAAGATAAATCAGGATAAGGATTGTCCAGAATTTCCAGTGCTTTGTATTGACTGATGGCCTCCTCAATGTGTCCTAACTTCTTTCTATAGCTGTTTTGCTTCCTGAAATTTGTTAATTAAGGGGCCAGATGAAATTCAGATGCCATTTCATAGCAAACATCTTCAGAGGTGTGACTGTGTGCTTCCACACACCATGGAATTCCTTCCATCTACATTTTCAAGTCTGTCAGCTGAAAGCACAACAAACTTCTTGGTTTTGATGGTTATATTTTACTTCATTTCCTGTTATGTATGTTTGTATTTTCTCCCACAATACAGTCTTATGATAACATTACTAATGCTGTCCCCTTTGGAATGATCATCTGATTGCTTCAATCTTTCATTGCTATGTGCAGGGTCACAGTCCACGTGGCCTCTATTCCCTTATAATGGGAGTTGGCAAATACCTGAAAAGAAAATGCAGGAGAAATACAGGTTTATCTCAGTGCTTTTCCCTTTTTTCTGGGTTCATGTTCCATAAACTGCTGGTGGCTTTAGTTATCTCTGATGCTTTAAAGTAGTGTAGTTGTTCCTGTTGAGTGTTTTTGCAAACTTCACTCCTCAACAAAGAGTAGGACTATTTTCAAAAGAAGGATTTAATCCAAACCACAACAATAGTTCTCTGTTTTGCAATCTATTATCTACCAACAACCAGAACAATTACTACCAAGGAGATCAGTTATTAGTTTTCTATCTTAACCTTCTAAGGGCTTCCCTTTGTACATAAAATAAAATCCAAACTACTTACCATTTCTAAATTACTTTCCCTCAACTAGAGCCTGAATACCATTCTGATACTTTCTTATCGTATTTTTCCACTCTCATTTATCCACTTGAGTTTCTTACAAGCTCGTTTTTCTTCTAGAATTTCTGTACTTCCTATTCTTTCTACTTGAAACTGGTGAGTGCAATATCTTTTCAAGGTTAGCTCTTCCTCATCTTTCATGTCTTGACTCCGGCCCTAGCTGACTATACTAATGTAGAATTCCCATCCAGTTACTCCTGCATGCCAACATGTTTTATTTTCTTTGTTGCAACTATAATTTGAAAATGACTTTTTCCTTGCTGATCATTTTATTACTCTTCTCATGAGAATAAGGAACATAAACGCTCTATTCTCCAATGTGCTTTTAGTCCTTATAGACTACCTGAAAAATAATAGGAGCTCAAAATTATTTGCGAAATGAATGAATAATTTATCAGTATTTTAGTACAAATAAGAATGATATTGTAAAACTCTGTGCTCTTTAAATAAATCATAATGAAAAACATGCATAGAATTTAAGGAAACATAAATTTAATCCTAACACACAGACTCAGATTAATACTCTATAATTTGTGTGAATTTATTAAATGTTCCAGTGTTTGGCGTCCTATTATTTTCAGCTATAGAATGGATAATGGAAATCAGAACACCTAAACTTTCCCTTCTATTTTGAAAAATGAATAATTTATTTTCTGACTTATAACAACATATTTTTGAATTTTATACACATTTATATTATACTCTTGTTCATTTGAAAAATACTGCATTTATTCCTTTAGGGACTTTATTGACTGTATTGGTTTTTATAAGGAAGTGCATTCTCATTTCATCTCGTGTCTTTTTCAATACATTTAATACCTTTTAAATTATATATATATACACACACACACAGACACACACACACACACACATTCTTTTGTATGATAAACAATGTCTTAGATAATTGTTGAGACAAAGATCACAAGTTAGGGTTTATATTGAAAACCCTAGAATTCACGTGGCAGAGGAGATATGGGTTATATTAAACTTTGTTAGGTAGTTTCTTCTTGGCATATTGCACTGACTGTGTTTTTACATGAATAATGGAATATACTAAAATTGATGGCACAATCCTTTTGTTAGAGCAGTTATGAGATGAAAAGACAAAATCTACAAGGAAAAGTTATTAAAAAAACAACACATCTCTAACAATAAAAAGATGAAGTTTGTCTCTCTACTTAGTCTGTCTCTAGTGCCATGAATATTAGATCATATTTTAAATCCATTGATAGTTGTGTGAGACAGCCCATTTTTGATAAGCTCTGGAAATGCTCTATAAATGTAAAAAGATTTATGAATTAATTTTCATATTTAAATTACAAAATCCTCTGGTACCTCTGAAGTTTCAGCCTCACAGTTAAACTGAATGTTTAACTTGAGACACCTACCATGTTTCAGAACATAGATTAATGTGAAATGTCTTCATCTGCAGGAAAGTACATAAAACTATCTTGGCAATTAGACTTCTGGGTATATTATATAAGAATAAAATAGTCTCTTTTTCTTAGCTATTCCAAAAGTATAAAATTCAAGCTTGTTTCTTCAAATCTTACCATTTTCTTATATAATACAGATTCTTATGAGTAATAAGATTTTAATAAGCTGAAAATATTACATATACAGTAAAATTAAAGTATTAAATGCCATTAAAGGGTCATATATTTTCAGAAAAAATATTAAGCAATGTGCACAGGTTTTGAATGGCATGAAAACAATTAGAAACTTATGCACAGTCTGATGCTAATAATTTGTTGATATTTATTAGAAAATCATTATTTTACTATGATTTTTCAAACACTTAGGAAGACATTTTTTTCATGTTTTCTTTGAGTAATACTTATTTTTTAATGAAATATATTTATTGTTCCCTATAGTTATAGAAATATGCATTAAAATTAAAGTATAAAGATGTCATTTATAAATCAGGAAATGAACATCTTTCCTGGGGAGCAGGTGGAAGAACTTCTTTTAACATTTGGAATATATCCTTTCAAAACTATTCTTTCAGTGTTGGAGTTTAAACCCAGGGTCCCATACATACTAGTCAAGTGCTGTAATACCCATCTACACCCCTAGCACATCTTTAAAAATTTTGGTCTGAGATTGGATGTCACTCAGTTGCCCAGGCTGACCTCGAACTCATGACCCTCTTGCATCAACTCCTTGAGTCACTGGGATTATAAATCTCTGCCACCACAACCAACTTTTTTCTTTTTTCCTATTGAGAATCAAGGGTTTCATGCATGCTAGGCAAGTACTCTTCCATTTAATAGCATTACCAGCTTCCTGCTCTTTAAAACATTTAAAATAGGGTCTTGCTAAATTCTCCTGGCTGACCTCAAAATCATTATTAACCACTCTCAGCCCCTGGACTCTCTGAGATTACAGATTATTATTTTTATGGATTGCAGGAATAACATTCTTCAGCAAATATGGGAGGACCATCAGTTATTGCTGGTTTAAAGTGAAATCATACGCTGATGAAGAATTTACTGAAGCCCCCACCCCCAGGCTTCCTTACACTAGAGTGGAATGAAAGTGTCCAGAAGCAACCGTCTTATTGTGGAAACAAAGAAAATTTTGTGTTGTAAAAGTACAGGGTGTGACATGAGTCAATTTTTATGCATGCAAATGAAAGTTGTATAACATATTTTTTAATTCTTACTATATAAATAAATATCTAGAGAAATTGCATGATTTCAGAATATTTATGTATAGTACATATATGATTTTATGTATGTATAATTATTTTTTTCTAGCCAGAACAAAGCAAACACTTATCTGACTGATTAATTTTACATGGAGATGAACTTTCACAATAGCCTGTTTGTAAGTTAAAAGTTTAACTGAGTTTTTAGATAAATCTGAACTCAGAATGAGGGGAAAAAGGATTTCTTACTTTTCAGAAATTAATCTGCACACACGCCCATTAATTTATAAGATTTTGGAAATGTTGGGGCTGAAAGTGTTATAGTCAACTCTATCTCTGTGATCAAAATACCTAACAAGAACAACTTAGAGTAGGAAAGATTTATTTCCACCCTATGGTTTCAGAGGATTCAGTCCATGGTTGGTCAGCTCTACTCCTTTGGGTTCAAGGTAAACTTGACAAAAAGGAATGGCAGAGGAAAGTGACTTAGCTCATAGTAACTGAGAAGCACAGAAAGAGAGAGAGAAAAAGGGGGGCAAGAAGAGGATAAGCCTTCCAGGGCACACCCTGAGTGTCCTGCCTTCTCTAGTTAGTTCCCACGTCCCAGTAGTGCATTCAGCTGTCAAGGGATGAATCCATCAAATGATAGAGGAGGTCAGAAGTCCATGATCCAATCATCGCCAAAAGCCCCACCTCTGAAACTTGCTGCATTAGGGTTCATGCCTTCAACATGAGACTTTGGGGCACATTTCCAATTCCAAGAGAAAACAGGAAGGAAGGCCTGTTACTCATAATTCAATATTTTTCCTATCACATGCCTAGTTTATGAATCCAAATGCATTTTCATATTATTAGTTTTTAGAATGAAGAAAACATGGGGGATTAATTTAAAAAATAAATATTGGGAACTAGTAAAGAACATAGACACAGAACTTTTAGTTTTATTTAGTATGCTTGGCTTACTATCTTAAATGACTAAACCTCTCCAGAAACCCATGAGATAAAGGGAGATACAATTCAAATCATTTATGGCCACCTTAACAAAATTTTCTTCACTATTTCCTGTTTTAGTCCTCAATTCTTTCAAACATAAGTTAACAGATTTCTGACTTCTTAAATTTATTACAATGAATGTATATCACATATCTGCTCTCTTTACTCCTCTCTGCATATGAGAAACTATAAATCAGGCAATATTCCACAATCAAAAATTCTATGTATTTTGTTAGGAAATATTTTGAATACAAATGGCAATAAGACTACTGAAATAAATAAACAAAATCAAACAAAAAAACCCCACATTTTACTCCTACCACTAAGAAAAGAAATAACTTTACCAGGGTATGAGGTCACTTGAGTATCTTGCCTCTTCTATCCAACAGGTATAGCTAGTCAACAGGTATAAATAGTTATCAGTAATAAATAGTTTTTCTATGTGCTTATTTATTTATACTTCAGACATAGATTTTTTTTGCCCTTGAGCTCTATTTATTATAATGTATATATGTTTTTGTAATTTTTTCTGAATATGATATTTGTGAGATATATCCAAAAGTTAACTAATTCATTCACTATCAATATAGTGTGTCCATTACTAATGCTTCTTGACTTATGTTGGGATTATGTCCCAATAAACACATGATCCTAAATTAGAAACTGAAAATGCACGGAATGCCTGTAATACAATTGAATATCATAACTTGGGAACACAGTGAGCTGCCCAGTACCAGTTGTTTACCCCTATTGTTGAGTGGCTGACTGGGAACCGCTGCCCTTGAGGGCAAAGAAGAGGATCGTTCTGTACATTGCTAGCTCTGACTCAAAAATCAAAGATTGAGCTGTGATTTCTTCTGAACACTATAGCTTCCACATGATAATAAAGTTGAAAAATACTAAGTATAATCATCCTAAATTGGGACCGTCTATATATGTCTATCCCATGGTTCATTTGTTCTTATCTTCCTCTTCTCTGATGGCCAGGCCTTTTTATTTTATAAACAGAGCGCTCAGATTATTAAACTGTGATGTATGTAACTCATGTTCATCACTGAACTCTTCTGACTGTAGGTATGTGGGTTTCTTCCTCTGCTTCATCTCAGTATATGAGTCCTTTCAAATCTAGAGATCTTGCTAAAAAGAATGGCAGATGATCATATCCCACAAAACCTTAGAATCAGTACAGTTTCCCATACTCTGTATGGCTCAGGAAATTGTATAAAACTAAAATAAAATAAAGCTGGGCATGGTGGCACATCCTTGTAATCCCAGCAGTTTGGAAGATTGAGGCAGGAAGAACTCAAGTTCAAAGTCAGCCTCAGCAACTTAGCAAGGCTCTAAGCAGCTTAGTGAGACCCTGTCTCATAAAAAATAAAATGGGCTGGGGATGTGGCTCAGTGGTTATGTACCTCTGGATTCAATTTCTAGGACAAAACAAAACTAAAATAAAATAAAAATGTACATCTGATCTTTATATGAGAATATGTTAAACCACTATGTTAAAAGGTAAAAGTACATTTGTTGCAATCTTTAGATACAGAAACGTGTAAGTATCACTGATATGTAATTCAATAAATAAGGATAAATTTCACATAATGTTGGATCCTTTCAAAAGCTGATTGAAAATTAATTTTTCCAGCTACTAATTTTATTAAAGTCTTTTAAATGAACAAAAAATCGCCTGAGATAGGAGAAAAATAATTAAACTGACAAAGAGATAGTAAATAATTAACAGCTCATCCAGTTTTTGTGCATCTTACTTGCTACTCTTGAATTCATACAAATAAAAACATCTTCATCCTTCCGGAGGCATATTGCAGTATAATTATTAATAACTCTAGCTCAAAACACCACATAAAAGAACTGGTAACACTGTAGAAATTATAGTTTATAACAGGAATTGGTCACCTACAGAGACAGACAACAAATGGTAATTAAATGAATGATCATGTAGAATGAACTGAAGTCACTGAAGGTTTAAATAGCTATAGCACGTTAATCATAATTTGCATCAGCTTTCATTCTTTGATCTTGAGATGACTTCCTCATGCATAATAAACAGATTGTATTAGTTGTATTTGCAGCATTTGGAGAAATGAATACAGTAGACTGAAAATGGATTTAAATCTAGATCTTTATATCCAACATAGACAACTACCTTAAAATTATTATCCTCAATACTCAATACACAACCATCACCATTGTCAGTGTAAATATAAAACATATAGAAAACTATTTTAATAGTTTGATCATACATATTTTAGAGATGTGTTCTATATGACATCTTTTTGTATATGTTTACATAATTCTTTTACATTTCACTTCCTTTTCTCATTTATTTTACTGTACTTTCTGGACAATATCTTTACCCTTGTTAAAGTTCAAAGCGATTTCATGCATAAAAAGATCATACAAGTGTAAATATAGGTAATTTTGTTTTCTTTCAAAAAAAGGAGGCACACTGTTATCACATTTTAAAAGAAACAGTGTCAACACTGTTCAATTTGATATGCAAAATGAAGTTGCCTTTTATCAACACAATTAAACAATACTGCTTTAAGGTTTTCAAAAAATGACTTTAGAAAGCAACTCATTAAATATATGAAAATTATTATATCAATATGCATAAATATTATAAAAAATAAAACTTGTATACCCAAATCTTTCATACTCTGAAACTTAATTCTCCCACCAAACATGTATGAGAAAATAATGAAATAATGTCTAGAGTCACACAACTTGTTTCTCCAGAGGCTATGAAGTTTAGGATGACTTTTAAAGTCATTTTTTTCCTCAAACCATTAAAAGCAAGATATGTTTTCACTAGCTATTGGTACACAAAAACATGACCCATAGCATATTAAAATGGAAAAATACTAGAATAGAAACTGGATCCAGAATAGGAATGAATTCACAAAGATAAAATGTGCTTTCTTCAAATCTCTCTTGTGTGTGCTGAAATTATGTGCTGGATCAATAGATAAATATGTGGATCAACTCTTTTCTTTTTCTTTTTAGAGTGCTATTTTTTTTTTTTTTTTTTTTTTACTGATTTGGGTCAATATTCAAGACTTTTTATCATCCCATCTACATCTGTTTAGTAGAAAAGATTCTTGAATAGAAAAATTCCCTGAAAATTTTCTTAGTTTATTATGAAGACTTGAACATGGTAGGGCAAGGAGCACAATTGGACAGTATACAGCTATAACCCATTCTTTTTTTTTTCCCCCTAATGCATGATAACTTGGACAAAGGAGTATAAATAGTAGTAGCAAAGGTAGGATAATCACAGCCCACACTACCCTTTTATAAACTATATATTTCTTTGAAATTTTATATTCCACATGGAAATTTCATACATCAACTTTCTATCTGGTCCATGTCATGTGTCTCTAGAAGTGCTGTGTTCTTTGTGGTCCCCAGGCCTCCATGGTGATAGAGGAGGTATCATCTTATGATTCTGCCGTCTCATTATAAGACTTCAGACTTTGCAGGGGCAGAGGAAGAGAAAAATGGAGAATGAAGCCCTAATGCTAACTAATTGCATTGCCTGGGAAATGACACTCGGAAATTTTGTCCACACTTTAGGGGCCTGAACTGGTCATCTGCCCATACCTATTCTCAAAGGAACAGAGAAAAGTAATTATCCAGATACCTAGAAGTAAAGAAGAATCAAATATTGTGACCATTGGTAAATGCTACCCTAACTTTTGGACAAAAATGTTTATCTTAGTAGCAGTAAATATCTTACATCAGTTTTGTTAGTGACGTGTATATTTGCATGTGAAGAGAGGGAGTCATGGACATAACATTTCATATTTATAAGAATGAAAGAGAAGTTTCAACACTTTTTTATAGGAAAGAATTTTATATAGGAAAGTTTTATTCTACATTTTTATCATAACATATGCAAATAAATTTCAAGATGATTCAAAACACATTATAAGGTATGTTTACCCAACTCTTCTACTTCATCACATTGAATAACAGTTACAGTCAGAACCTGAGTGAACCAGTATGGTTTATGGGCTCAGATATGGACTTTGGATTATACAGATTTCTTTGGATTACCCCAGTTTCTCTCTGACTGCTATTTGGCCATAAGTTGGTTACTCTAAATTCTTGAAAATTAAGTTTCTAAATTGCTAAAATAGGTTAAGAGAGCCACTTTCAAGAATTATTCTGGACATTAGGGCTCACCTTTAGAAAACACAGAAAATAATACATAGCACAGGGTATTTTAGAATGAAAGTATAGTTCATATGTTCTATGATGTTAATGTGTGACATACTTTTAGCTTTTGCCATTTTGGTGATTGGCTTTATAATTCAGATAGGAAAATATTTCATTTTATGGAAATGTCTGGAGGAGAACGTTATAATATGAAATATCCAATAACCAGTCCACCAATATCTGTGATAGTCTATACTGAATAATGTGATCACTAAGTATAAGAGAATTGCTAATGAAATTGCTCTTGTATTCAGGATGTGGTTTAAAGTTACCAAATAATTTCTTATAGTTTCAGGACATCTCAAATATGCCTTATACTAAGATAATTCTTATTATCACTGCCCTACCTCCTTCATCAGGTACAATACCTCGCTACTTCCAGTATTCCATTTTAATGAATAAAGCCAGCTTCTAAAATACCTTACATCACCTTAAAAATTTGCATTTAGCTCAGGATCAGGTACAATACTGAAGAAAATGTTAATAGTAGAATTATCACTATGTTCATAACAAAGACTAGAAAATAACTGGTGGCTAGATTAGTAACACAAATAAACATACATTGCCTTTCACATAAAATTGGTATTAAAAAGGGCTAGCTACTGGAGTGCTACTCTTGTCTAGAGCATAAATAAATTAATATTACAATGTAAATATTAATAATCAGCATTATAATGTTCAGTCGGAAGAGTTACAGAACATGGAAGGAAAACATGCCTGTCTAGGGCTCTTGAGTATAAATAAACCACCCATCTGATATGAACACTTTCCTAAGCTGTCTTGGATATCAGCTTGAAGTCATTATGGGTTTATTTTCCTTAGGAAGGGTGAAATTGCTCCTAGAGGCTGTGTTTAATATTATTAATTTTAAGAATAAAAGTTATAATGCATTCTTGTTTATGAGATATAATTGAACCATAAATTATATTTGCACAAAATGCATATAAGCAATAATTTTTCACAACCTGGTAGTTGCATTGTAATGCTAAGTCATTCTGAATTAGAACAAGCTAAATAGTTTCCTAGTCATATCTTATAGCAAGGGAAAAATATTTTCTTCTAATATATGAATTCACTTGTAGTAATAACTTTGAGAAGCTTAATTTAAATCTTTATTTTATGAACTACAAAAAATTAAATTTGTTCCTGGGTTGGTTAACTGTACATAATCACCAGGAACTTGTCACAGTTTGGTGGTAAGATGATTTTCTATTTCGTACACTATTAAAATATATCCTAATTTTCACTTGAATTATTATTGCCTTAATAATGCTTTCTTAAGATGCCCCAATTCTGATACCCTAAGGTTGCTTGTGATACAATTAAATACTTAAAAAATAAAACTGTGAGCAAAATAAAATTCTTGCTTACAATTACTGAAGAGTAGAGATTCATACAGAGTGATATATAAATACTTGGAAAATACTTGATATTTTTAACTCTTAATAAGGATTCATAGAGTTATAGATCTGGAAGTAAATTTGAAGATCCAGTAATTCAAGCATTCCATTTGCAATGAAGAAAATAACCTCCCAGGTCATGAACTGCTAACTTAAGTTCACAGAGCACACTGGTGGAGTCTGAATTAAGACTAGTTATTTGGATTGCCAGTTTGGATATCATCTTGACTTCACAGTATCTCCTATTATAAGTGTAAATAATATAATTTAAAAATAGCAACAACACCTACAAAACCATTTCAAGGAAATTAAGAGTGTTTACTAAAATATCAGTTTTGACAACATAGATCCAGAAAACAATGAGCAGGCAAATGTTTCATCCCTGGTCTGCTATTAACATATCCAGTAGAGCAACTGGAGAATACAAATTGTTATATCGAAAATGAAAGTATGTATGAGAGAAAGGTGGGTGGGTATGAGGAAGAGGTCATGTCTATTGTCTAGTTCCCTCCTCTCTCCATGTTAACTAAAGACAAGTAGCGAGCTATTTCTTACAAAGTTCTGTTTATGAAAGAGCAAATCTGATCTTGGGATAAAGTAGATGGAAATATGGAGGGAAAAGTCATCTTCATTGTCTTCTAAAGAGAATGAGGAAGTCCTGATAAAATGAACATTGTAAGTTCTTTTGACAAAGTCTCTGCCAAGACACTGGTGGTTATTTTTATACAGAAATTGGTTTTATTCAGACTATCACAGTGCTCTTATAAATGGAACAGGTGAAAACTGGAAAAAGAGATTTTGTATAAAAATTTTTAATTAAGAGCTAGAGAAAAAAAAATTTTCCTAAAATGGCTTTATCCTAATACGCATTAGAAACAAATATCAAGAAACATTTAAATTGTATGTAATACAATGTAAAAATAAATGCCAGTGATGTAATTGTCTGATAAAATCTGCATTACCTGAGGAGTTGAAATTAATTTATACTAAATCATTATCTTCTTTATGGTAGGCAGATGTTGAGGTTATGGTATTAGTGAACTTCGGGTTCTTTTCATTCACAGATCAGGATCTGCTTTTTAATAAATGGATAAGCTAAGGTCTAACCCTCTGGCAGCAGATTGACTTTCTAATTATCTTAGTAATAGCTCTAAATTATTATTCAATGTAGGTCTGCCTCCCACTGTTATTGGGTCATGATATCCCCCAGGATCCATACTTTTCTTCTGTTTTAGTAAATGACTTGCCATCTGCAGATAATTCAAGTTCACTGTCTAGCTTTTTAAAATAATATTGATATGGTCAGGGAGATATTATCATATTTAAAAAACTCTGAAAGTGAACTGGTAGACACATCAGCTGTTCCTTTTTTATTCATGGTCCCTATTGTTCTGAAAAAAATAATGTTGATAGTTTCATATCGTAGCATATTATGTTTTTCTTTATGATTTTACTTTCACTCTGCAATGTTACCACTGGATTGCATGAAGGGGCTCAGCCAGAAGGCACCATATGAGAAGTTAGCTCTGTGTGCTGCACATTCTTTTTCTTTTTATTGGTTCTTTTTAGTTATACGTAGCATAAGGATTAATTTTGGTATTAATTATAAAGGCATGGAATATAATTTGCTCTAATTCATTCTCTGATATTATCATTTTCCCTCCCCTCCTCTCTTCCCGCTCTTCTTCCACTCCCTTTATTCTACTGATCTTTCTGGTATTAACTTTCAGTTTCTTCTTCTTCTTCTTTTTTTTTTTTTTTGCTTAGTGTGTCATGGATATACATGATGGTGAGATTCACTGTGGTATATTCATATACATACATAGGAAACAGTTCAGATTCATTCCTCTGTTCTTCCCTTATTCCATTCCTTCTCCCTACTCCTCATCTAGTCCACTGACCTATTTTGATGGAATCTTTCCCTTTTCCCTCTCTCTCTTTCTCTCTCTCTCTCTCTCTCTCTCTCTCTCTCTCTCTCTCTCTCATGAACTATAACATCTTCTTTGACAGAAACTAGCTTTTCATTTCCAGTTACTACTCCCTGGATCTCAGTTTATTCAACATTAATGCAAAAATATGTTATCTTCATGAAGTATAAAGAGCTTTTAAGAAATTACCCATTTTGACCTGTTAATTCAAATTTTCTGAGACTACCTTAGGGAAATAATTCATGATTTCACAAAGATATATAAATATGGTAATTTTAGAAAATTAGACTAACAAAAATGAAAAGACATAAATTTTTATAAATATGGAAATCGTTATATAAATAATGATACTGTTACTAAATGGAACAATATAAAGCAATAAAAATCATATTTTAAAGTGGTTGAGATAGAAAATGCCATAATATAAAAAGTAAATTGCAGTTGTATATTTTTAATTGCAGTTGTATATTTTTAGCACTATATCAGATTCAATTACTTTTAAAATACATTTAATAAAGATACACATTCAAATGTCTATCATTTTATACTATAATTATAACAATTAATATGTAATTTCTTTGCTTAGAGAAAAACAGAAGTCCATCCCTCATTTGTCATTTCTCTTTCCATGGTTTTAGTTAAAATAATTCAAAAAATATTAAATAAGGTTGAGACAGGAAGATGGCAAGTTCAAAGTCAGCCTCAACAACTTAGTAGGGCCTCATCTCAAAATTAAAAAAATAAATAAATAAGGACTAGGAATGTGGCCAGTGGTAAATTGCCCCTGGGTTAATTCCCCAGTACTAGAAAAAAACAAAACAAAATAATATTAAATGAAAATTTCAGAAATAAGCAATTCTCAAATTCTAAGCTGCATCACATCCTGAGCAGTGTAGCAATGTGATATACTCTCATGCCAGCCCAAAGAATCCTACTCCATTGTACCTGAGAGATGAAGCTTCTTCCCTTTGTCCAGCAGAACAGACTGCATAATTTTACCATCCACTGTCACCTATGGGCCCTATCAGTCATTACTGCTCTGGCAGTGTTTGTGTTCAGGTAACCCTCATTTTGCTTAATAATTGTCCGCAATGCATAAGAGTAGAGTAGTGCTGCTGGCAATTTGAATGTGCCAAAAAGAAGCCATGAAATGCTTCTACAAGTGAAAAGGTGAAAGTTATCAACTTAAGGAAAGAGAAAAGAACGTATGCTGAGGTCTCTATGATCATTATCAGGAATAAATCTTCTATCTGTAAAACTTCAAAGAAGGGAAGAGAAATTAGTTGCTGGTTTTGTGTCCAGTCTCAGATTGCAAGTTACATCTACATTGTGTAATAAGTTCTTTGTTAAGATGTAAAAAACATTAAGTTACAGGGTCTGGTGTTTCTGTAGTTTTAGGCATTGACTGGAATTCTTGGAGCATACTTTTGGGAATGGGGGGGGTCAGATATTGTATAATCTGAAATGATAATAATGGATTTCTGCTTCAAAATGTGGGATACTTGTGGCAAAACAGTGCTTCTGCAGAGAATACCTAGATAAGCAGTACTAATACCAAATAATTTTTGATAGATCATACACTAGGAAAGCAGAAATTAGAGAATAGAGAGTCTTGGAATGAAATAATATATTAAACATAAAGAAAAAAGAACAAAATCATAACCATAGAAGAAATCAACACAACAACAAAAACCAAAAGGACAATAGGAAGAAAAATCAATCACTCTGAGTTAGTTATTAGAAAATAATGCTAAAAATTATAAAACACAACCAGACTTAGTAAGAAAAACAAAGCATGTACACATAATATCTGGGACAAAAACTGTTTCTGTAGTTTCTACCAATATTAAGTAAATAATGTTTTATCATTTAAAAACTTTTTGTAATGCATTTGAAACTTTAGATTTAATGAACGAAGACTTTGTAAAAATCATCAAAACTGGCCCAAAAAGTAGAAAATATATTAATTTTACATCTATTAAATAAATTAAATGCCTAAATTCTAAACCATGATAACAAGAAAATCTTTTCAAGAAAATATATACAAGCCTAGATAGCATCACCCAAGAGTTAGAACAAACATATAAGTGATAATATCAAATCTTACACAAATTCCTCAAGAGAAAAGAAAGAACAACTCATTTTATGAGACCAACATTAAAACTTTCAGCATCATATTTTAGTGAGAATATAAATTTCTGACTTTTCTCATTAGTATAACAGCAAACTGAACACTACCAAATAAAATTCAGTAATATTTGGAAAAATTATAACCCATGATTAGTGATATTATGTTTGAGCTATATAAAGTAGTTTAACACTTGACACTCAACCTACCAGATTACATTCAAAGTGGAGAAAAACATACCAAAAAAATACCAAAAGATATATCAAAAAATCTAATACACATTCAATCAGGAATAGAAAAATCTTCCCCAATTTCATGGAAACAGTCTAAGAGAAATGCATGCTAAATATCACACTGAAAGGCCAAATTCCAAGACGGAAAATGAGACCAAGATGTTCAGTCATCACCACCTTTCAACAGTGTAATGAAGGTAATAATAAGACAACATGTCAGGAAGCATAAAAGATAATGACTACGACTTGTATTATTTTCAGACAATGTTTATACAGGTTAAAGCCCAAAGGAATCTAACAGTACCCATTAAAATTAATGTTAGGCATGTAAGTCACTGGATTTAAGATCAATGAACCAAAAAAAAATTCACTTACATATATTGAAAAATATATAGAAAATAATAAAAAAACTTAAAAATTACCTTAAAAAGCTTCAAAATATAAGATAAATTCTAGTAAATGATATGTGAAAATAATAGAAATTATTGAGAGGAATTTTAAAAATTTAATATATTGAGGACTCTAGCATGTTCTCAAATTGGAAGACTCAGTAATATAAGGTATCAATTTTACCAAAATTGATCCATAGTTTGAACATAAGTATAATCATAAAATCTGCAATTTTGTGGAGAAAATTAGCAAACTAATTGTAAAATGAGTATTAAAATGGTAATATAATTTTCAAGTTAATATTGAAGAAAATTAAATGGAGCTGGAAGTCTTTCACCATTAGATAGTGTGATTTATGACAAAGCTAGAGAAAGAAGGCAATATGGTACTGGAAAAAAGAATAGCAGCCAGTGGAATGGAGTATCAAGTCTAGAAACAGGTGTGGCAAAGGGCACATTGCAGTGCAGTGGAAAAGGAGACACTTTCAATAAATGACATTGGGTCAGTTGGATAAACATATAAAATAAAAATGAATCATAATTCTGATTTCACAAGGCATACAAAAAGCAATTCTCGTTTGATGTTTCATTTAAATTAAGTAAAACAAGACTCCTAGGAAAATAGTATGGAATTTAAATTTCATTATTATCTTGGAAAAAAGGCAAGTGTTTCTTAAGCAGAACACAAAAAGCACTAACTAATGGGAGGCAATGTCTTAAACAGGATTACCTTAGGATTAAAGATGCCCATTTACTGAAAGACATCACTAAGAGTACTAGGGTATGCCACACCCCACATGCACATCTGACAAAAGACTTCTAAACATAGAATTCCTGAAATTCAACAAAATGAAGGCCAATACAGCAAATAATAGTAATTATTCTCATAAGTAAAAGATTTCAACAGGCACTTCAAAAAAAGAGAAGACATTAAAATTGCTAATAAACCTCTAAGTAATTGCAAACCTCATTAGTCATCAGGGAAAGTCAATTAAAAACAAAATGAAGCACCAAAATAAACCTACCTGAATGAATAAAATGAAAAGATTGACAAATGTGAGCGTATAGCAACAGAAATTCTCATATACTTCTATTGCTAATCTATATTGATATAATCACCCTGGAAACCTGAGTGGTACCTCAGGATCTACTAAGTCTGAATATATATATATATATACACACACACACACACACACACACATACAAGATACAAGACTGGGGAATTTAATCATAGATAAAAATGTAATAGGAATGCATGCTCATGTTCACCAAAATTCACCAAGAAGTAGTTCCTTGAAGCACTATTTATTTATTTATTTATTTATTTATTTATTTATTTGCTACTGGGGATTGAACTCAGGGGCACTCAACCACTGAGCCACATCCCCAGTCCTACTTTGTATTTTATTTAGAGACAGGCTCTCACTGATTTGTTTAGCAACTCACTAAATTGCTGAGACTGGCTTTGAACTTGTGATCCTCCTGCCTCCGCCTTCTGAGCCCCTGGGATTACAGGCATGTGCCATCACACCTAGCCACTTGAAGCACTGAAGCACTATTTTTTTTTTTTTTTTTTTTTTTTTTTTGCGGTGCTGGGGATCGAACCCAGGGCCTTGTGCTTGCAAGGCAAGCACTCTACCAACTGAGCTATCTCCCCAGCCTGAAGCACTATTTTTGATAGACAAAACTAGAAACAATCTAAATGTCCATCAAAAGAAAAGTACATTGCAATGTATTTATACAATTGATTACTGCATGTCAGGGAACTATAGCTACCTTAAGGTCGTATTTGAATTTTGAGTGAAAAGTTAAGACACACAATAATACACACATTATGATCCACCTATATAAAATTTAACCTAGACAAAAATAATTTGTGGTGTCGAAATCAGAGTGTAATTACATTTAGGGAAGAAAAGTGATTGGGGGAATAGTATGGTGGCTTCTATTGTGCTGTCAATGTTATTTTTCTCAATTTCTGAGTTAGTTCCATGAGTCTGTTTATGTTGTGAAAAATCCAAAGAGCTCTGCACTTCTAATATGCACTTCGGCAAGTATATTATCTATCAATAGAACCTTCATCTTTAAAACTATAAGAGAGATGCTTATCTTGCAATTTTATTTGATGGATAAAATGAAGCCATGTAGGAGAAAACACTTGGTAGTCTGTAAAGCTGTGGCTACATGACCACTGCTGCACAGGAAATGTGATTACTCGGCCATGAGTGTGAGAGGTTATAATATGAATTCTGACCCAATAAAATGTCACCTTGTACTTCCCTGACCTCTTTTCAAATTTTCTTTCTTGGCTGTATTTAGAGAACAGCTTGATCCTCACTAAAACTATGTTCTTTGCTTTGTGAATGCCAAGAAAGTCATTTTAATATGTTGTCCACAAGTTCACTTTCAGAAGAAAGTAACTCTGCGTCCTCAATACAGTTTCAGGAGAAAAAAATGGGTGAAGTATTTCCGGGACTTTTAGGTCCCCTACCTGTCTCCTATTCCCCCACTCTCAGAACAAACTAAACTCTGAGATAAGAAATAATAGAAGAATTACCTGCAAATATGCAGAAGAGCATACTATCAGCAAGACCCAAAGATTTTGCCTTCAGATTCTTCCTTAGAAAGAACTTTAACAACTTCAAATCATAGTTAAAAACTGGGCTTTGGATGTAGAATAAATCAATCCAAATTCAAACTTTACCAGTTACCAGATGTATACATTTAAAGTAGCTTTATGCTATAACTTTCTGAGATTCTTTTTCAATAA
Source organism: Sciurus carolinensis (assembly GCF_902686445.1). Classification (NCBI taxonomy): domain Eukaryota; kingdom Metazoa; phylum Chordata; class Mammalia; order Rodentia; family Sciuridae; genus Sciurus; species Sciurus carolinensis. The sequence goes on from NC_062221.1 coordinate 46,892,346, forward strand.
AATGAAGATAATTTATATTTATTAGATTAATTAATAATTATTAATAATTAATTAATAAATAATTAATACTCATTAGGTGCTTAGAAAAATACTTGGAATACAACAAGTGTTTGAGAATTGTTACCTAGCAAAGCAGTAACAGAAAAAAAAAAAAAAAAACCTGAATTATTTAATTGACTTGAAAATAGTGCTGCTGATTACCAGGTAGCACTCCTCCTTGGGACCACAGTCAGTCTTCCACTTTCTTGAGGCAGCTCTCCTTCACTTGTTGTTTCTACAATTTCTATGTTTATCTTGAACTTGTCAAAGGAAGACATCATGAAGGAGTTGTATGTGGAGTGTTGCAAAGTGGTATCACTTCTGCTTACAATCTTTATTACTTGAACTGAGTCATATGAACTCACACAACTGACAGGAAGGGTAGAAGACTTAACCCAACCAAATGCCCAGGAAGAAAAGAGAAATGGCATTGGAGAACACCTATATGGTTTCTGTCTTACTCTGTTTTCTCAACTAACTAGCCTACTTCACCAATAAAACTAGGAAACCATTAAAAATCATCAGATTGACATGTCAGCCATTAGGAAATTTGAAGACAGATGGGTAATAAAGTTTAAATTCTTGTAACAATAAGAGAATAAGGAAATGAAGTCAAATAGAAGGCAATGGCTGAGATCATAAGGAGAAACTTTGGCCTTTAGTGTATGAACTAATCAAGAAAGATGGAAAATTTTGTGGGGATGATACATGAATCATCTTATTCTTTGGAATGGTTACAAAGCTTGATGGTTAATTTTAGGGATTAGGTTAACTGAATTAAGGAATACCTAGATAGCATCTGTTAAAAGTGAAATATATGTGGCATGAACCTGTCTCAATGCTTAGGTTATAAAGTTTGACCCAAAGTAGCCTCCATACAACATGAGCGGTCCCCTAGCTTGATGTAACCTAGAAATTGTGATTAAGAAACTGAGTCTCGATCAATCATAGCAGTTCAGCTCCAACCAATCATAGGTTACCAACTGATCAGATTATGAAATTATGCACATAAAATGCAAATGTCAGCTACAGTCAACCATTGGTTTCTGTATGTTATTTCCTTTTTCTCTGGCTATAAATATAACCTGTACTTTTAGTGGATTGAGGCATTCTGAACTATCTTTGGTCTGGACTGCTGCCCATAATAGCACCATTTCTGGGTATGTCAGTAAGGGTGTTCCTGAAGAAGATTGGCACGTGTCTGTGGACTGCAAGAGGAGGATTTCATTCAATGCAGACAGTACCATCCATTTGAATGGGAGCCCAGACAGAACAAAAAGTTAGAAGAAGGCAAATTTTCTCACACTCTCTTGGAGTGAGGATGCCCTTCTCTTGTCCTTGTGCATCAGAACTTCAGACTCTAGGCTTTGGATTCTAAGGCTTGAATCAGGAGCCCTCCCATAGGTTTTCAGGATCAAGACTGAGGGTTATACCATCGGTGTCTCTGTTCTGAGGCTTTGGTCTTGGAATGAGTTACATGACTGGTATCCCTGGGGACCTTGAAGATAGCCTATATGCCATGGGGCATTTCAGCCTCCATAAGTGTGTGAGCCATTTCCCTAGTAACCCTCTTCTCTTATATCTGTCTTCCTATCTATAGCCTATCAGTTCTGACTGTTTGGAGAATTCTAATACACACAGAATAAATCAAGTTTCAGAATCCAAGGAGTCTCACCTGTTCTGCCGATTGAAATTCTATACTGTAATATTGTAGTTCTTACTACTCTGTTGACATTTGTGAATTACTTTAGGTCACAGCATTTGTAGCACTTATCAAACTTGGCTGCTTTTAGAACATTGCTCCCACCAATGGGAAAAATAGAGAAAGTCAATATTTTCTAAATTTGCTGCTTTTATCATCAGGGAGAAAACATCAGTTAAATGCACACTTCCTTGGAAGGGTTATAAATGTGTTTAATATAACTGAATTGGAAAATATTAAAAATTATTTAAGAAAAGCAACCTCGGTATTTGGAGAAGCCAAATCATTTTCAAGGTCATAGTTTCCAGACCAGTTGATGCCTAGAGCCATTTAATGAAGTCAGGCATTGCAGCAATTACCAAGGGTCATATAATTGAAAGACTCATGAGATACCACAGAGCATACAAACATGAAGCTTTAATAAAAACAAGGGATACAATACAGCAAAAGAGAGAAAACCTCAGGCAGGTTTAAGGCATCCAGGCATAGCTTGCAGGGTCCTCTCTTCATCACAAAGGATAAGCTTCATCTGCAGATCAGACTGCCAAAATAAGTATGCTGGCCTGTGTCTCAGGATCCTAGCACAGGTTTGCTAAGAAGTCACTGATGCTGAAACCTCATTGACCAAACCAGGCTGTGCAACCAGATAAACCAGGTTTAGACCATCAATCTGTGCATTTTCAGTAAATGATTTAGACAAGTTGGTACAGCATGCCTCTAGAAGAGTTTTGATCTGAGCACATTATAAATCATTAGCTAGCACATTTCACCCCTATCTTGTACAAGAGTTAATCTCAGGGTTCCAGACGTCCTCAGGTTTAAATACAGATGTCCTCAGGTTTAAATATAGAGCTACAACACACATGATCACTACACAGAGAATCTGAAACTACTGTTCAAGTGTATGTACATTTTGTTTTGTTTAATTTCATCTATGACCTTAGAATACAGGAATACTAAACTAAGAGAGTAGGAACATTTGCAAAATGCAAAAATGTACGGTAAGAAAGAAAGAAGTTCAAGTACAATAAGAAAAGAAAGCTTCCCGTTATCTTGAAGGGTATAATATTATATATCAGTTTTAAAAACACCTTGCCACATTTTGCATATGTAGAGATTTGTTCCCAAATGCACCGCTGAGAGCAAACACAATTAGTCATTTTCCTAAGGAAAAACAATGGTAGTTCTAAGATGTGCAGTGAAAGGAAAGTTGACCAAATGATTTTCAGACCATGTTGACCCTGGTGGGGGGAAAAAAGAACAAATCTTAGGAACTTGAGGAATAGAATAATTGCTTTGGCTTTCACCAGTGGAAAATCATCTTATTTCAAATAAGGATATTCAAACAGTCTCATTTTATCTTCATGTGAAGTAAAATGTCATTTAATAATCAGGAAGATACAACAAAAGCTTTCAAGTAGTTAAAAAAAAAAAAAAAATAGGGCAGCATGAGACATCAGTTGAATCTGCCAGATTCAAAGTCAATTGTTAGGGATGAATAGAGAATACTGTTTCCTAATTTTGAGAGAGAACAGTTAGGATAATAAACATTTAAATGTTCATTGGTTTTTGTTTCTTTCAATTTTTGTTTTAATTGTGCAGTATTTTCCTGTGGCAGCTACATTGTGGTTGTTGTCTAATGACAAAATTTTATAACAACTAAAAATTTTAATTTGAGCTTTTATTTAGAGAAGCATGTTGTGCTACGTAGCTCAGGGCTTCTAATTTATGTTCAATCCTTTGATTTTTTAATCCAATGACTCAGAAGAGTATTCCAATCCCAGGAAAAGCCAACAGGTATATTTCTTTTTCAGGAAAAATATATAAGTCATAGTTCTTTAATCAGGAAGGGATTAGTGATGAAAATGAAATAAATTTATTAATTTTTAAAGTAACCATATTTGTTTTCTATTGCTGCTTTGTAACTACCAGAAATGGTTAAAAGCACATCCATTTATTATCTTACAGTTCTATTGGTCAAGGTCTAACAAAACCTCATGGGGTAAAATCAAGGTGGGGCCAGCCTTTTTGGAGGCTTGGAAAAGCTAATAGTTTCCTTGCTTTCTCCAACTGGTAGAGGCTGCCTACATTTCTTGACTCAAGGCCTCTTCCTCCACCCTCAGAAGCAGCCAGTTTAGTTCTTCTCAGATCACTTTACTCTGACCTCTTCTGTTTCCCTGATCTACTTCTAAGGATCCTCGTTAGGTCACCTGCAAATCCCAAATAACCTCTGTTACATGAGGTCAACTGATCCACATCCACATCTGCGACCTCAATTCCCTGTTTACCATGTAAACTAAAATATTCATAAATTCCAGGGATTTGGACATGGGATTTGCAGGGCCATTCTTCTTTCCATAGTAACCAATATCGTATCACTGCTCTGCCCCTAATGTGCAAAAATCTTTAGGCATTTTAAAATGTTTCTTTTGTTCTTATTATTATTCGTTAATTTACACCTCATTCGATTTGAGCACAATGCAACATGAAGGTGCATTTGCTAGTAAAAGATTATATTTAGTGATTCATCAAGTGTGTATCTGGTATGCACTATTAAGCAGAATTTGTCATGGGTGCTGAAGACACAACGGGGAAAAATGCATAAATGTGTATCATGGAACTGATAATCTAATGGGAGAGAAGAAAAATACCATCATGCATACGTAAACTATATAATGTATTAATTTTGGAAGGGGTACAGGAAGTGGTGTCGGTATGTGGATATCAGGGTGAAATAAAAGCAGGAAAGTCCATTGGTCTTTTAGATGAAGGACCAGGGAGCCTTGACAGGCATCTAGCCTGTAGTCAGTAGTATAGATCATTTTGGCTGAAGTGACAACTGAGCATAATAATGCTGAATTGGGCACCTCATTAGTGCAGCAAAGGCAGATGGAAAGATAAGAATTTGAAGACAGGTGATCCATGATACAGCAGAAACCAGCGTCAACTGAGACAGCCGTTACACAATGCCTAATCAATAAGCCCAGATTTTGCCAACAATCAGTGGTGCTTGGAAATGTTGCTCTTTTAAAATGAGACAGAGGTTACTGCAGTTCTAAAAGGCTCCATCCCATGTCCAATCCCTCAGAGTCCATCCTCCCAGCTGTCCTATTTTTCCTGCCAGGAAGTAAAAATTTTCCAATCAGCATTCAACTTTGGTCCCTTGGTATTTCTTTACTGTTTGATAATCTAGAGGCCAGTGAAAAAGTGACATTTTTAGTTTAAAAGTTAATCGTGAGAGAAAAAGAGGATGTAAAATGACCCCAAGATAGTCGTTTTAAGCAACTAGAAGAAGGTATTCCATTTATTGGTTTAGGAAAGATTTTGAGAAGAGCAGATTTGGACAGGATTTTAGAGGCTTGTGTTGGCTTTGACCTTCCTAGCTGCCAGAGAGGAGACATGATAAGGTATATGACTGCAGTCATCCGAATGAAAATTATTCAGGGAAGTGAGATCTTTTTGTCAGAAGTGGCACATTTCTTTACCATATCCATGAAGAAAATGCCTACGCTCTCTAGAAACTTTTTCTGACTCTCTATATAAGCAGGTCAAATGACTTGTTTCATTATTTTACCAAAAAAAATAAATAAATAAAAATCAGGTATGCTTAGCTTTACTCTGTTTCCTTGGACGAATGTGGGTGAAGCATTTGGAAATGCTTTGCTTTTCCAAGTAAAGCCAGATTCTGGATTATTTTATGGGAAACTTCTCTGTTTTTAAACTAAACAACAGATTAAACTTTTAAATCACTGCTCCAATAGAAAAATAGAGCGGCAGCATTCCAATTTAATCCTATTCACTCTCCATTGTGACTTTCATCCCACAACTAAGGTAGACAACACTATATAAGCTATTACTTTCACAGCAGTAGTGTATTAAGTCAAATGAATTTACCTACCAAAAAGTGAGCAGTATTTTGTGGCTTCTGCTCATTAGGTGAAAGAAAACATTTGTAGCATTTAAAAATACATATTATTTATTTTGGCTCAATAATAAAGGCCAATTAAATCTGTGCAGTTTGTATTACTATTAATCAAATATAAGTTGTAAGGGACCCATATTGAATCTCTAGAGACAAGAAATTGTATGCTATTTATACACCGTACTCAAATAATCCATCCAAATGAAATATAATAGCTGGAAGTAGATATTTATGAACTTTGAAATTTATTTTTCATATTTATGTTCATGTAATGTTTCATTATATCAAAACTAGGCAAAAATTGCAGTGGCAGTATGTTTTTATAAAAACGTTTGCCTTAGTCCCTTTTAAATTATTTCTTTACTGTGCATTATTGTTTCATAAAATTGAATTAGTAAACTACAACTCTCACTGTAATCCCTGTATTCCAACAGCAATTTGTCAACTCTTCTTCCTAACATAAAATTAGCATGTAAATTATACCATATAAATGTGAAGAAAGAGTAAGTGGCAAATAATTTTTAATTGCTAATATGGTAATAAACATCCCATTATCATCCATTATTATGAACATATTCTACATATTAAGATACAGATTTCTTCCTTATAATTAAACTACCAAACATTGTAGTGTCCATAGCTCTGTAAATGTGCTGATATTGATGGCTAATGTAGTGAGCAGAACCTAAGGAAGACCTGGCTAGGATGTGATGACTTGAGCAGAGATTCCAAGAATTAGGTATTGGAATTTGTGCTAGAAGTTACACCTTGTCTTTTTAATTTATTATTGCTCAATTAGAAATTATATGAGGTAGCTTATGAAAGCATAAGTACAAACACAAAATAGAAAAACAAATCCAAATAAAAGACTAAAAACTAAGCACATTACTGTGAATAATGTTTAAAGAAAAAAATACTCTATTTTTCTTGTTCTTTAATAATAAGAAAAGTCCACATTGATTTGGAGAAATCAGTTTTTCCAAAGGTTATTTTATGTCCCCTGGCATCCGATCAACATTATTAGTGTCAAAGTCCTACCTCTGGAGAAGTTCATAGTCCCTACTTATTAGGACTTCTGATAACATGTCAAGAATATATAAATTGGATATAGAAAAAATAATGTACTGTATATTTCAAACAGCTGGAAGAAAGGAATTTGAATGCTTTCAAAATGATAAATGTTTGAGGATATATGTATGTTTAAATTGATCTAACATGGCACAGTGTATATGTGTTTAGAATCATCACATATGTACGATTTTATGATCTTATGTATCAGTAGAAAGACAAACTTTTAAAAACATGCATAAATTGGAAATATAAAATTGATCCTCAGTTCCAGAATATGGAACTTTTATAAAGGTCAGTATAAATGGGCAGAGATAAAAGCCAATGTTCTCTTCTGGTCTTGTCTTTCCATGTATCTTGTTGTTATAGGATGATATAATTCTGAGGCTAGGATTAGGATAGAGTGGGGATAAGGGGTGAGGGATTTTCTTTCTCAACACTGAGTGTATGTTATTGTTTCTCAAGTCTGAGTCAATCCTGAACCAATCATATAAGAATCTCTGAATTGGTGTTTTGGCATCAATCTCTTTAAAAACTACCCAAGCAACATCTATGAAGTCAGGAGAAATCATTGTTGATGTAGGTTAGATGGAATCCAAATGATCTCCTACTGCTCAACAGGTAAAATACCACATTTCTACTTCAAGATTTAAAGACCAAATACTAACCAGTAACCTACAGTGACTGCCTTGGATGCTTGTGGGCAAGGCAAAAGGGACAGAACTTCTAGGGTGGAAAGCCTTTAACATAATTAACCAGCATAACATGCAATGATCTCAAAGAAAATTATTCACATGCAAACTTACATTTTTAAAGCAAGACACAGATGAGGAGGTGAAATTAAGACTACAAGGTTAATTGGGACAGACAATGATGATGAGAGGGAAGAGAGATGGGACCTGATAGGGAAAGTCCTTCAGACCACAATACAGATCCGACACCTATGACAAGAATGGAACGAGAAAACAGGATCTGGCAAGGAGAGATTTGACTGTAAAGAATCTGGTGAAGTGCTGGCCAGTCTAGTAATAAGAATTACAATCCTAGATGTTCCGCCCTGGGTTGAATGAGGCTGGCACTACTACCACTGCCAAGCTCAGAGGTCTGTCGAGGAAGATCTTGGCTGCCTCTAAAGAGCTGAGGCAAATCTTGAAGATTCTTCAAATGGAGACAGCAGTTACCTTCTTGCAGGTAAATAATATGTTCTTTCTTGAAGGGAGATAGAAAACTCCATGACTGCTACAGACTATATACAGCACATTGTCAGCATTTTCAACTTCTTCTTTCAAGTAGCATCTTCAACTCATACATCATTGGAGAGAGATTATCTCCAGGCAGACACTTAACCACCCATCCCAGAGGAAAGGGCAATAACTTGCAATCACCATATTTATCAATAGCTACATGTTTGCCCATGCCTCTGACCCTCAGTTACTCATGAGGTTTCTTTGTGGAGAGGAGTTCTACTTTTATACAGATGTAATGGATGTTAATGGTACAACTTGGTAAGGGAGATCCCTGAACATAATGCTGGACAAAGCCTATAGGAAGCTCTGCCATTCCAGAGATCATAAAACCTTCTACGTCCTATTCCTCATGCACCCAATCTGTTTTAGATAATGCTGTGGTGCAGAAAAAGTCTATATTTATGATGAATACATTATCTTTTCAACTGAGTTTTAAATGCTTTCACATATCTTCCTGAATACAGTTTTAGAGTAAATTGATTTCTTAAGGAACTTGGATTTTGATCACTTCAATTACTATATTAGTCTATAATTATAGATGAATTAAAATGCTGTGTTTAATTTATTGGATCAATTTATATTGGTTTCATGTACACAAATAACAAAGTGCTTTTTTATTCTTCTCTTTCACTGCTAAGTTATGTAATAGACTGACCTCTATATGGAGAGCAAATCTTTAAAAGTAATTATTGAATCTAAGGTTAAGCACTCTTCTCATAAGTTATAGACTTTTTCTCAAAATCACATCTTTTAAAAAAATCAGTGTCCTTTCAATTTTAAGTGTTATTTAAAAGAATATTTAACATAACAACCCACTTTATTCCTGAAGGCATATCCAATCATATTTACATATATGGTACTAAAGTTTGAACCTAGTGGTGCCTACAGGTGCTTAGGGGTGGCTAACCTGAGCAAGATCCCCAGTTCATTTTATTGTTTCTTTTTTATTATTTAATTTTTATTTTGAGACAGGGCCTTGCTAATTTGCTGAGACTAACCTCCAACTTCCAATCTTCCTCTCTCAGCTTCTCAAGGTACTGGAAAAACAAGTGTGTACCACCATACCAAGCCCTGATCCCTCTATTTTAGTCCTTTTAGCTTCAATAGAAAGCATCAGCTTTTGAGACATTCCAAGATTAAATTTTCCAGCTCATAGAATCTCAGAATTTTGCCTTCTTCAACAATTAAATACAAGTTAGTATAAACCATATAGAAAATAGTATAGGGTAATGCCTGGCACCCAGTCACTTTATGGATTAAGTTTCCATTCTGAAAAGTTTCGTTATGCTTAATATGCAAACAAATTAATTTTAGAAAGAAAATGTTTTTCAGGCAGAAAAAAGCAGAAAACCATTTTTGAAATTTCTTCCTCCAACACATTTTGGAACTTAGGTTTCAATTAAAGCCAATTACTAGTATTACATTAAAATTATCAAATACATGGTTAGAATCACCTATGTTTTTAAATATAAAAATAAAATTTTCACATTCTGTGTTTTAATAAAGATTAAGTGTATTTTGATGATTTTGAAGTTAGGGAACAACTTTTACTAATATAGATTGGTAAAATCTGACTGGATCTCAGATTTTAATATACCTATCACCACCAGGGCATCACTGAAAAAGAAAGAGATAATTCCAAGTTAACAACATTTTAATTTGAACCAATATTTTGTTGTTGTTCAATAAATATTCATTGACATTCCCTCATGAAAGTCATGGTTCTCTGAGGTCAATATTCTGTGTTGAACAACCCAAAACTCCTGGGTTCCTGTACCTCACACAGTAGTATCTTTGTAGGGAGCTGAGCAAACAGAAAAAACAAATGGAAACAGAATCAGTTCAAACTGTGATAAGTATTGTAAAGTAAAGTAAACCAAAGTTAATAAGGAGGGAGAATGATGGATCAATTGTAACACTACCTTGCAGTTGTCCCCTCAACTCCAGCCCATGCTAATAATTAGTGAGGGACAACTAAAAGAATTAATATGATCGCTCCTCAAGGCCCCAAAGTTTCTTCTTGTCCCTTTTTTTATTGTGGTAGAGAAATTTTTCTTTATTGTAATGTTCCTAATAATAATTGTATTAGGATCAAAAAAGAAAGGGTAATTAAGGTGTGAAATTTTAATAAGCAATAGTGATCTGTAATATTTTGAAATAAAATAAAATGACAATTTTTAATATTTAAAGCAATTTATGTCTTTGAATCTTTTAATAAGACATAGTAATACTCTTTACTTGAATGCTAATAATCTACTTGATGCAAATATTGAGTTGTTATCAAATTTAAACACATAAGATTAAAATGAATGGAGCCAAATACACAACAAAGTGAATGTTTTAGGATCTTAATCTATTTCCTTGTTTGATTTTTTAATAGAAAAAAAAATTAATTTCTTTTAAAATTTTTAACTGAAAAATACAAATGTAAATAAATTCACATATTGTAACTGTACCTTTGGCTGTGCTTTCATAAACCCACCTACCCACCCACTTGTCAGGGTTGATTTCCAGCAGCTGAGATTCGTTTTCCTGTCTTTGTTCCACTGTAAATGCATTTATTTATTTATTTTGGGGGGTGATGTACGTCTGCACTCTGTCTGCCCTCTTTCACTTGCTGTTGTATTGGAGAGATTTATGTGTGTTTTGTATGTGGTTGTAAATTGTTCATTCTCATTACTATGTGATTCTCCCTTGAGTGATCACAGCACATTCAGTTTTTCCATATTGAAATAATGGATGGAACTTCTGGTAGTTTTCATTTGAGATATTTTGAATAATGCTGCGATGAATGTTCTAGTCCTTACTGGGTGAACATACCCTTGCATTTCCCGCTGGGCATTTACATGGGAAATGAAATGATGGATCACAGAGTCTGTATTTGTCAGCTATAATACATGCTGGCAGTAGGTTTTCTAAAGGTACTTTAGCAATTTACATTACCAATAATGTATATGTGTTCCAATTGCTCCATATCTTTACTGACCCTAGTTTGGCTTCTCTTTGGCTTTCATTTGCTTAATTTTGTTTTTGGGTCATGCCATGCTGGTATGTATGCAGTGGCAATCCATTTTGGTTTTGTTTATATTTACTTGATGACTAGTGATATAGAGCATCGCTACAAATGTCTGTTAGTCATTTGACTATCACCTTTTTTTATTATATAAACTTTCTACTGATATTAAAATAACATATTTTTAAAAAGTAATGTTCATCAGTATGTGCTGGATAATATGCCAAACACTTGCTATCTTATTTAATCTCCACATAAAGGAGTAACTTCCATTATTGTTTTTATTATTCAAAAGCAGACACTGAGGCTAAGAGAGGTTAGTTCACTTACTAACAGTCACACAGCTAAAAGTGTAAGAGATGAGATATAAACTCAGGTTTATCAGGCTGTTGAACACTTATTACTGTTTTCAAAGAATGGCATTGAGCTGTAGTTTAATTAACAGTATTTTTCTGTACTTAATGATACATGAAATATGAAGCATCTTACAATTAATAACATCTTAGTATAGATGAAATTTAGTCATATTACACCAGGATTACTCTTTATATACCTACAAATATCTATGTCCTCAATCAATTCTATTTTTAATTTTTTATTTGTTCTAATTAGTTATATATGACGGTAGAATGTATTTATGCATTTTGAAAAATTATACATAAATGGAATATAATTTCTCATTTTTCTGCTTGTACATGTTGTAGGATCACATCAGTCATGCAGTCATATAGGTACATGAGGTAATAATGTCTGTTTCATTCTACTATCCTTCCTAATGATATACCCCCTCCTCTCCGTTCATTTCCCTCTACCTAATTTAAAGTAACTGTTCTTCCCTAGAGAACTCCCTCCCATTGTGATTGACATTTGGATATCAGAGAAAACACTGGGCCTTTGGTATTCAGGGATTGGCTTACTTCATTTAGCATGATATTCTCCAACTCCGTCCATTTACCAGAAAATGCCATTATTTCATTCTTCTTTAAAGGTGAGTAATATTCCATCACGTATATATGTGTATATAAAATATATAATTATATATATATATATATATTCCATCATGTATATATACATTTCTTTATCCATTCATCTGTTGAAGGGCACCTTGGTTGATTCCATAGTTTAGCTATTGTGAATTGAGCTTCTAAAAACATTGTCATGGCTGTGTCACTGTGGTATGCTGTCCTTTGGGTATAAATCAAGGAGGGAGATAGCCGGGTCAAAATGTGGTTCCACTTCAAGTTTTCTGAGGAATCTCCATGCTGCTTTCCATAATGGTTGCACCAGTTTTCATTCCCACCAGTAATGTATGAGTGTTCCTTTTCCCCCACATCCTTGCCAACATTTATTGTTGCTTGTATTCTTAATGATTGCCATTCTGATTGGAGTAAGATGAAATCTTAGAGTCGTTTTGATTTGCATTTCTCTAACTGCTAATGATGTTGAACATTTTTTCATATATTTGTTGATTGATTATATTCTTCTGTGAAGTTTCTGTTCAGTTCCTTAGCCCATTTATTGATTGGGTGTTTTTTTGTTTGTTTTGTTTTTTGGCTTTTTTTTTTTTTTTTTGGTGTTAAGTTTTTTAAGTTCTTTATATATCCTAGAGATTAATGCTCTATCTGAGGTGCATGCAGTAAAGATTTTCTCCCACTCTGTAGGTTATCTCTTCATATTAATGATTGTTTCTTTTGTGAGAAGAAACTTTTTAGTGAGTCCATCCCATTTATTTATTCTTGATGGTACTTCTTGCACTTTAGGGGTCTTGTTAAAGAACTCATATCCTAGGCGGACATTGTCCTACTTTTTCTTCAATATGGCTCAGAGTCTCTGTTCTAGTACCTATGTCTTTGATCCACTTTAAGTTGAGTTTCCTGCAGGATGAGAGATAGAGCTTTAATTCATTTTGTTACATGTGGCTTTCCATTTTCCCCAGCACCATATGTTGAAGAGTCTATCTTTTCTCCAGTGAATGTTTTTAGCACCTTTGTCTAGTATGAGATAACTGTGCTTATGTGGGTTTTTCTCTGTGTCTTCTATTCTGTACCATTGGTCTACAAGTCTAATTGGTGCCAATACCTTGCTGTTTTGGTTACTATAGCTCTGTAGTATAGATTGAGGTCTGGTATTGTGATGCCTTCTGCTTCACATTCTTGATAAGGATTGCTTTGGCTATTCTGGGTCTTTTATCTTTCTAAGTGAATTAGATGATTGCCTTTTCTATTTCTATGAAGAATGTCATTGGAATTTTAATAGTAATCACATTAAACCTGTATACTACTTTTGGTAGCATGACCATTTTGGTGATATTAATTCTGCCTATCCAGAAGCATGAGGGGTCTTTCCATCTTCCAAGGTCTTCTTCAATTTTCTTCTTTAGTATTCTGTAGTTTTCATTGTAGTAGAAATCTTTCACCTCTCTAGTTACATTGATTCCCAAGTATTTTTCTTTATTGAGACTATTGCAATTGGGATAGTTTCCCTAATTTCTCTTTCAGTGGATTCATCACTGATGTATAGAAATGCATTTGATATATGGGTGCTGATTTTATATCCTGCTAATTTGGTGAATTAATTTATGGGTTCTATAAGTTCTCCAGTGGAATTTTTTGGATCTTCCAAATATAAAATCATGTCATCTGCTAATAGTAATAGTTTGATTTCTTCTTTACCTATTTGTATTCCTTTAAATTTTTTCTTCTGTTTAATTACTCTGATTAGTGTTTCAAGGACAATGTTGAATAAAAGTGGGGAAAGTACTGTTCCAGTGTTTAGAGGGAATGCTTTCACTTTTTCTCCATTTAGAATGATGTTGGTCTTGGGCTCAGTGTAGATAGCTTTTACAATGTTGAGGTATGTTCCTACTATTCCTAGTTTTTCTAGTGTTTTTCAAATGAAGAGGTGCCGTATTTTGTCAAATTCTTTCTCAGCAACTGTTAAGATAATCATATGATTCTTGTCTTTATGTCTATTGGTGTGGTGTATTATGTTTATTGATTTCCATATGTTGAACCAACCTTGCATTATAAGGATGAACCCCACTTGATCATGGTACCCAATCTTTTTAATATTTTTTTTTTCTATTTATGGTATCTTTAATGGGATCTTTTCCCTAATTTTTTTTGTTATGCAATTTATTTATTTATTTATTTATTTTTTATTGTAAACAAATGGGATACACGTTGTTTCTGTTTGTACATGGAGTAACACCATACCATTTGCATAATCATACATTTACATAGGGTAATGATGTTTGATTCATTCCGTTATTTTTGCCTTCCCCCCCACCCCTCCCACCTCTCTTTTCCCTCTATATAGTCCCTCCCTCCTCCAGTCTTGCCCCCTCTCACCCCCAATTATGTGTCATCATCCACTTACCAGTGAGATCATTCGTCTTTTGGATTTTTGAGATTGGCTTATCTCACTTAGCATGATATTCTCCAATTTCATTCATTTGCCTGCAAATGCCATAATTTTATTCTTCTTTATAGCTGAGTAATATTCCATTGTATATATATACCACAGTTTCTTTATCCATTCATCAATTGAAGGCCATCTAGGTTGGTTCCACAGTCTGGCTATTGTGAATTGAGCAGCTATGAACATTGATGTGGCTGTATCTCTGTAGTATGCTGATGTTAAGTCCTTTGGGAATATGTTGGCCAAGGAGTGGAATAGTTGGGTCAAATGGTAGGTCCATTCCAAGTTTTCTAAGGAATCTCCACACTGCTTTCCAGAGTGGCTGCACTAATTTGCAGTTCCACCACCAATGTATGAGTGCATCTTTATCCCCACATCCTCTCCAACACCTATTGTTGATTGTATTCTAGATAATCACCATTCTAATTGGAGTAAGATGGAATCTGAGTGTAGTTTTGGTTTGCATTTCTCTTATTACTAAAGATGGTGAACATTTTTTCATATGTTTGTTGATTGCTTGTAGATCTTTTTCTGTAAAGTGTCTGTTCATATCCGTAGCCCATTTGTTGATTGGGTTATTGGTAGTCTTCGTGTAGACTTTTTTGAGTTCTTTATATATTCTGGAAATTAGTGCTCTATTTGAAGTATGAGTGGGAAAGATATTCTCCCACTCTGTAGGCTCTCTCTTCACACTGCTGATAGTTCCCTTTATTGAGAGAAAGTTATTTAGTTTGAATCGATCCCATTTATTGATTCTTGCTTTTATTTCTTGTGCTATGGGAGTCCTGTTAAGGAAGTCTGATCCTAAGCCAACAAGTTGAAGATTTGGACCTACTTTTTCTTCTATAAGATGCAGAGTCTCTGTTCTGATTTCGAGGTCCTTGATCCATTGTGAGTTGAGTTTTGTGCAGGGTGAGAGATAGGGGTTTAGTTTCATTCTCTTGCATGTGGATTTCCAGTTTTCCCAGAACCATTTGTTGAAGAGACTATCTTTTCTCCATTGCATATTTTTGGCACCTTTATCTAGTATTAGAAAATTGTATTTATTTGGATTTGTGTTCGTGTCCTCTATTCTGGACAACTGATTTACCTGTCTATTTTGGTGCCAATACCGTGCTGTTTTTGTTACTATTTCTTTGTAGTATAGTTGAAGTTCTGGTATTGAGATACCCCCTGTTTCATTCTTCCTGCTAAGGATTGCTTTAGCTATTCTGGGTTTCTTATTCTTCCAGGTGAATTTCATAATTGCTTGCTCTAATTCTGTGAGGTATGTAATGGGATTTTAATTGGAATTGCATTTAATCTGTATAGCACTTTTGGTAGTATGGCCATTTTGACAATATTAATTCTGCTTATCCAAGAACATGGGAGATCTTTCCATCTTCTAAAGTCTTCCTCAATTTCTTTCTTCAAAGTTTTGTAGTTTTCATTGTAGAGATCTTTTACCTCTTTGTTTAGATTGATTCCCAAGTATTTTATTTTTTTTTTGAGGATATTGAAAATGGGGTTGTTTTCCTCATTTCCTTTTCAGCATTTTGTCTCCTGCATATAAAAATGCTTTAGATTTATGCATGTTGATTTTATAGCCTGCTATTTTGCTGAATTCGTTGATGAGGTCTAGAAGTTTTCTGGAGGAGATTTTTGGATCCTCTAAATATAGAACCATGTCATTCACAAATAGTGACAGCTTAAATTCCTCTTTTCCTATTTGTATCCCTTTAATTTCTTTGGTCTGCCTAATTGCTCTGGCGAGAGTTTCGAGGACAATGTTGAATAGAAGTGGTGAAAGGGGACATCTCTGACTTGTTCCTGTTTTAAAGGGAATGGTTTCAGTTATTCTCCATTAAGAATGATGTTGGCCATGGGCTTAGCATAAATAGCCTTTACAATGTTCAGGTATGTTCCTACTATCCCTGTTTCTTCTAGTGTTTTGAGCATGAAGGAGTGTTGTATTTTTGTTGAACACTTTTTCTGCATCAATTGAAATAACCATATTATTCTTATCCTTAAGTCTATTGACATGATGGATTATGTTTATTGATTTACGAATGTTGAACCATCCTTGCATTCCAGGGATGAACCCCACTTGATCGTGGTGCACAATTTTCTTAATATGTTTTTGGATATGGTTTGCCAATATTTTGTTAAGGATCTTTGCATCTATATTCTTCAAGGTTATTGGTCTAAAATTTTCTTTCCTTGATGTGTCTTTTCCTGGTTTGGGTATGAGGGTGATATTAGCTTCATAGAATGAGTTTGGTAGGGTACCCTCCTTTTCTGTTTCCTGGAATACTTTGAGAACTATTGGAATGAGTTCTTCTTTGAAGGTCTTGTAGAACTTGGCTGAGAATCCGTCTGGTCCTGGGCTTTTCTTGGATGGTAGATTTTTAATGCCTTCTTCTATTTCATTGCTTGATATTGACCTGTTTAAATTGTGTATTTCCTCCTGGTTCAGTTTGGGAGGAGCATATGTCTCTAGAAATTTGTCAATGTCTTCGGTAGTTTCTATTTTGTTGGAATACAGATTTTCAAAGTAGCTTCTCATTATGTTCTGTATCTCATTGGTGTCTGTCATGATATTTCCTTTTTCATCACGTATTTTAGTAATTTGAGTTTTCTCTCTCCTTCTCTTTGTTAGTGTGGCTAAGGGTTTGTCTATTTTGTTTACTTTTTCAAAGAACCAACTTTTTGTTTTGTCAATTTTTTGAATTGTTTCTTTTGTTTCAATTTCATTGATTTCAACTCTGATTTTAATTATTTCTTGTCTTCTACTACTTTTGCTGTTATTCTGTTCTTTTTCTAGTGCTTTGAGCTGTAATGTTAGGTTATTTAGTTGTTGACTTTTCCTTCTTTTCTGGAATGTGCTCCATGCAATGAATTTTCTTCTTAGTACCACTTTCTTAGTGTCCCAGAGATTTTGATATGTTGTATCATCGTTCTCATTGGCCTCTAAAAATTTTTTTATCTCCTCCCTGATGTTTTCTGTTATGCATGTTTCATTCAGGAGCATATTATTTAGTCTCCAGGTGTTGGAGTAATTTCTGTTTTTTATTTTGTCATTGATTTCTACTCTCGTCCATTATGATCTGATAGGACACAAGGCAGTATCTCTATTTTCTTGCATTCCTAAGGGCTGCTTTGTGGCATAACATATGTTCTATTTTGGAGAAGTTTCCATGTGCTGCTGAGAAGAAAGCGAATCTACTCATTGATGGATGGAATATTCTATATATGTCTATTAAGTCTAGGTTATTGATTGTGTTATTGAGTTCTATGGTTTCTTTGGTTGGATTTTGTTTGGAAGATCTATCTAGTGGTGACAGCAGTGCGTTAAAGTCACCCAAAATTATTGTGTTGTGGTCTATGTGATTCCTGAAATTGAGAAGGATTTGTTTGATGTACAGGGATGCACCATTGTTTGGGGCATAAATATTTACTTTTGTTATGTCTTCCTGATTTATGGTTCCCTTAAGCAGTATGAAATGTCCTTCTTTATCCCTTCTGACTAACTTTGACTTGAAGTCCACTTTCTCTGATATAAGGATGGAAACCCCTGCTTTTTTACTGAGTCCATGTGCATGGTAGGTTTTTTCCCATCCTTTTACCTTTAGTCTGTGGATGTCTTTTTCTGTGAGATGAGTCTCTTGCAGGCAGCATATTGTTGGATTTTTCTTTTTAATCCATTCTGCCAGTCTATGTCTTTTGATTGATGAGTTTAGGCCATTATCGTTCAGGGTTATTATTGAGATATGATTTGTATTCCCTGTCATTTGACTTATTTTTGGTTTTTAAGTTGGCTTGGTTTCTCCTTTGGGTATTTTTTTCTAAGTTACTTCCTCCCTTTGCTGACCTACATTGTTTTTCATTTCCTCCTCATGGAATATTTTGCTGAGAACATTCTGTGGCACAGGCTTTCTGTTTGTAAATTCTTTTAACTTTTGCTCACCTTGGAAGGATTTTATTTCATCTTCAAATCTGAAGGTTAGTTTTTCTGGGTATAGGATTCTTGGTTGGCAACCATGTTCTTTCAGAGCTTGAAATATGTTGTTCCAGGCCCTTCTAGCTTTTAGAGTCTGGGTTGAGAAGTCATCTGCTATCCGTATTGGTCTCCCCCTATATGTAATCTGATGCTTTTCTCTTGCGGCCTTCGAAATCCTATCTTTATTTTGTATGTTAGGCATTTTCATTATAATGTGCCTTGGTGTGAATCTGTTGTGTTTTTGTGCATTTGGTGTTCTGTAAGCCTCTTGTATTTGATTTTCCATTTCATTCTTCAGGTTTGGGAAATTTTCTGATATCATTTCATTGAATAGGTTGTTCATTCCTTTGGTTTGTATCTCTGTGCCTTCCTCAATCCCAATAATTCTTAAATTTGGTCTTTTCATGATGTCCCATAGTTCTTGGAGATTCTGTTCATGATTTCTTACCATCTTCTCTGTTTGGGCAACTTTATTTTCAAGATTCAATATTTTGTCTTCATTGTCTGAGGTTCTGTCTTCCAAGTGGTCTAGTCTTTGGTGATGCTTTCCATTGAGTTTTTTATTTGGTTTATTGTTTCCTTCATTTCAAGGATTTCCATTTTTTTTTTTTTTTTTTTGAGAATCTCTCTTTGTTGAAATGATCTTTTGCTTCCTGCACTTGCTCTTTCAGCTTATTGGTATTATCATTCATTGCCTGCATTTGCTTTCTTATCTCATCCTTTGCTTCGCAAATCATCTTAATCATGTATAATCTGAAGTCCTTTTCTGACATTTCTTCTAACATAGTGTCATTTTATTCTATTAATATAGAATCTAGATTTGTTTGGATCATTTTCTTCCCTTGTTTTTTCATGTTGTTCATGTATCTTCCCCTCTAGCAGTGCAGATCTGGGGTACTGCAGATTTCGCCCTATAGGCTTATAGTGGCCCTATAGGTTTGCAAAACCTTTTCTTTATGGGGAGATCAATATTAGCAGTGCCCAAATCAGACACTATGCAATCCTAGACCAAATAGCCCCTATGGGGACAATAACAAAACTGTCATAGTAAACAGAATGAGTTCAAATATTATCTTCGGTAAAACAAACAGATTTGCAATAAGGTCTACAGTTTCTAATGGAGGACAATGAGGGTGCAGAAGGATGTAGAATGTGACTGTTAATGGGAAAAGAAAAGAATGTACAGAAGTTCTAGAAAATAGAAAGGGTGAGAGTGTAGTCTAAAGAAATTGGATATTTGCATGCAAAAAAGGGAGAAAGAGACTCTGAGGGAACAGGTAAACAAAAGGAAAAGAGAGCAGGAAAAGTAAAGAAATAAAAACTTAAATTTTTTAAAAAGGAGAAAAAAAGAAAATCTACAGTATAATAGTCATATACTAATGAACCCTCCCAGTCTTCAGTAGTCTGATGCATGAGAGGTACGTGACAATGAGCTTCAAGCCTCCAGCAGGTGTCTCAGGATGGGTTTTGCCCCACCTAAAGATCAGAGCTACGACTTCCAGAATTATCCAAGATGGTCCCTCTGGCTACGAAATGTGTTGGCAAATGGGGAGCTGCAGCTCAGGAGTGGATGTGGTCAGCTAGAGGTCCTGGAGGCGGGATGCGGTTGGTCCAGCAGGGGTCCTGGAGGTCGGGTGTGTTTGGTCCTGGATGTCGGGTGCAATCAGTCGGTCTGGGGTCCCAGTGATAGGGCGCAGTCAGTTGGTCTGGGGGTCCTGGCAGCAGGGAGCAGTCAGTCGATGTGAGGGCCCCAGAGGCAGGGTGTGATCATTTGGGCTGAGAGATCCTGGAGACGGGGCTCAGTCAGTCCAGACAGGGGTCCTACAGGGCCTGGCTGTTGTCTCAAAATGGTGGCAGCCACATGTAATCAAACCTACAAGTACTGTAACAGTGAACTTCCAGGCAACAGCAGGCACCTGGTGTTCCACTGGCGGTCGGTGATCAGTTTGCTGACTGTTGTCAGATGATCGGGAGGTGAACCTCGTGCGTTGGGTGATGGATAGGTGTAAGGCAGGCGATGAACAGGCGAGAGGCAGGCAAATGGCGGATGATAGACGCCTATCTGCAAGATGAAGCTAGCCACCAGCTTCTTGGTTTTGTGGCTCGGCCTGGGAGGGAACCTGGCTCAGAGCGACCCCAGCCCCAAAGCAGAGGAGTCCTACTCTGACTGGGGCCTGTGGCACCTCCAGGGCAGCTTCGAATCCGTCAACAGCTACTTTGATTCCTTCCTGGAGCTTGTGCACAAGGTTTCTCACTTTGAAGCAGTGATTCTCAAGCTCTTGGTTGCCTCCACTCCCTCCACCTTGCTGAAAACTATAAAAAATGTCAAAGCTGCTGGGTGCAGTGGCACACTTCTGTAATCTCAGTGACTCAGGAAACTGGGGCAGAAGGATCACAAGTTCAAGGCCTGCCAGGGAACTTAGTATGACTCTTAAACAGAAGTATATGCAGTCTTTAATCTTCCTCAGTATCTCAGAACTCACTTGGCCGATCTGCCAGTACTTTCGGTTTCGAAGCTGCCTCTTCGCTTTGGCTGCAGATCAGCCTTGAGGGACCCGACGTTGGGTGCCAGATGTTGGGGTTATAAGCCCCCTTGATCTTCTTGACCAGCGACAAGGAAAGGGGACACTCCCCAACAAGGTCAGACCGGGATAGGTAGTGCCGACTGACCGCCTGCACCCAGCCCTCCAGGTGGAGGACAATCAGACGCGTCAGGGAGACCAGTCACAGCAGGAACTCATGTTAATATGTTTTTGAATGTGATTTGGCAGAATTTTATTGAGAATTTTTTCATGTATGTTCATCAGAGATATTGGTCAGAAATTTTCTTTCCTTGATGTGTCTTTGTCTGGTTTAGGTATAATAGTGATAGTAGCTTCACAAAATGAGTTTGGAAGAGTTCCTTCCTTTTCTAGTTCATGGAATAATTTGAGGAGTATTGGTGCTAATTCTTCCTTGAAAATCTTGTAGAACTCAGCTGAGAATCTGTCTCGTTTGGGGCTTTTCTATGTTGGTAGTCTTTTGATGGCATTTTCTATTCCATTGCTCGAATCTGTTTCAATCATGTATGACCTCCTGATTCAGTTTGGGTGGTCATGTCTCTAGAAATTTTTTAATTTCACCAAGATTTTCTATTTTAATGAATTATAAATTTTTCAAAAGAGGTTCTAATTATCTTCTGTATTTTAATTATGTTCATTGTGATATTTCCTTTTTCATTATGTATTTTAGTAATTTGAGTTTTTTTCTTTTTCTCTTCATTAACATATCTAAGGGTTTATAAATGTTTGTTATTATTCTTTCAAAGAACCAACTTTTTGTTGTCAGTTTTTTTAATTGTTTTTTTGTTTCAATTTTATTGGTTTTAGCTCTGATTTCAATTATTTTCTGTCTTCTACTGATATTGGTGTTGATTTGTTCTTTTTTTAGGGCTTTGAGAGGTAATGTTAGATTACTTATTTGTTGACTTTTTGTTCTTTTAATAAATGAGTTCAATGCAATAAACTCTCCTCTTAGTACTGCCTTCATAGAGTCCCAGAAATTTTTATATGTTGTATCAGTATTCTCATTTACTTCTACATATTTTTTTATTTCATCCTTGATTTCTTCTATCTATTCCTTATTTAATTGTGTATTATTTAGTGTCCATGTGTTAGAGTACCTTCTATTTCTATTTCTATAGTTGATTTCTAATTTCAGTCCATTATGATATGATAGGATGCAGGGTATTATCTCTGTTTTTGTTTGTTTGTTTGTTTGTTTGTTTTGTTTTGTTTTGTTTTGTTTTGTTTTTTGTATTCACTAAGAGTTACTTTGTGGCCTAAACTATGGTCTATTTTATAGATGATCCATGTGCTGCTGAGAAAAATAAAGAAGTGTATTCACTGGTTGATGGATGAAATATTCTATGTGCTTGAAAGTCTAAATTATTGATTGTATTATTTAGTTCTGTATTTTCTTTATTTAGTGTTTGTTTGGAAAATCTACCCAGTAGTGAGAGAGGTGTACTGAAGTCACCCACTATTATTGTGTTGTGGTCTATCTGATACTTTTTTTTTTTTTTTTTTTATTATATATATTTTTTTTTTTTTACGTTTACATAGGGTAATGATGTTTCTTTTATTTCCCTTCCCCCGAACCCCTCCCACCCTTTTCCCTTTATACAGTCCTTCTTTCCTTCATTCTTACCGCTCTCCTTAGCCTAACTCTAAACCTAACCCTAAACCTAATGCTAACCCCTCCCACCCCCATTATATGTCCTCATCCGCTTATCAGCGAGATCATTCGTCCTTTAGTTTTTTGAGATTGGCTTATCTCACTTAGCATGATATTCTCCAATTTCGACCATTTGCCTACAAATGCCATAATTTTATCATTCTTCATTGCGGAGTAATATTCCATTGTATAAATATGCCACAGTTTCTTTATCCATTCATCAACTGAAGGGCATCTAGGTTGGTTCCACAATCTGGCTATGGTGAATTGAGCAGCAATGAACATTGATGTGGCTGTATCTCTGTAGTATGCTGATTTTAAGTCCTTTGGGTATAGACCAAGGAGTGGGATAGCTGGGTCAAATGGTGTTTCCATTCCAAGCTTTCTGAGGAATCTCCACACTGCTTTCCAGAGTGGTTGCACTAATTTGCAACCCCACCAGCAATGTATGAGTGTTCCTTTTTCACCACATCCTCGCCAACACCTATTGTTGCTTGTGTTCTTGATAATCACCATTCTAATTGGGGTGAGATGAATCTTAGGGTAGTTTTGATTTGCATTTCTCTTATTACTAGGGATGTTGAACATTTTTTCATATATCTGTTAATTACTTGTACATCTTCTTCTGTGAAGTGTCTGTTCATTTCCTTAGCCCATTTGTTGATTGGATTATTTGTATTCTTCGTGTAGAGTTTTTTGAGTTCTTTATAGATTCTGGAAATTAGCGCTCTATCTGAGGTATGGTTGGCAAAAATATTCTCCCACTCTGTAGGCTCTCTCTTCACATTTCTGATAGTTTCCTTTGCTGAGAGAAAGCTTTTTAGTTTGAATCTATCCCAGTTGTTGATTCTTGCTTCTATTTCTTGTGCTATGGGAGTCCTGTTAAGGAAGTCTGATCCTAAGCCAACAAGTTGAAGATTTGGACCTACTTTTTCTTCTATAAGATGCAGGGTCTCTGGTCTGATTCCAAGGTCCTTGATCCATTTTGAGTTGAGTTTTGTGTAGGGTGAGAGATAGGGGTTTAATTTCATTCTATTGCAATATGGTTTTCCAGTTTTGCCAGCACCATTTGTTGAAGAGGCTATCTTTTCTCCATTGCATATTGTCGGAACCTTTGTCTAGTATGAGAAAATTGTATTTATTTGGGTTTGTGTCCATGTCCTCTATTCTGTACCATTGATCTACCTGTCTATTTTGGTACCAATACCATGCCGTTTTTGTTACTATTGCTTTGTAGTAGAGTTGAAGATCTGGTATTGCAATACCCCCTGCTTCGCTCTTGCTACTGAGGATTGCTTTAGCTATTCTAGGTTTTTTATTCTTACAGATTAATTTCATAATTGCTTGCTCTATTTCTGCAAGGTACATCATTGGGATTTTAATTGGAATTGCATTGAATCTGTATAGCACTTTAGGTAGTATAGCCATTTTGACGATATTAATTCTGCCTATCCAGGAACATGGGAGATCTTTCCATCTTCTAAGGTTTTCTTGAATTTCTTTCTTTAGTGTTCTGTAGTTCTCATTGTAGAGGTCTTTCACCTCTTTTGTGAGATTGATTCCCAAGTATTTTATTTTTTTTCAGGAAATAGTTAAAATCAGAGCCGAAATCAACGAAATCGAAACAAAAGAAACAATTGGAAAAATTAACAAAATAAATAGTTGGTTCTTTGAAAAAATAAATAAAATTGATAAACCCTTAGCCACACTAACAAAGAGAAAGAGGGAGAAAACTCAAATTACTAAAATTCGGAACGAACAAGGAAACATCACAACAGACACGAGTGAAATACAAAACATAATTAGAAGCTATTTTGAAAATCTATACTCCAACAAAACAGAAAACCTCGAAGACATCAACAAATTTCTAGAGACATATGAATTACCTAAACTGAACGAGGAGGACATACACAACCTAAATAAACCAATTTCAAGCAATGAAATAGAAGAGGTCATCAAAAGCCTACCAACAAAGAAAAGTCCAGGACCAGATGGGTTCTCAACCGAGTTCTACAAAACCTTTAAAGAAGAGCTCATTCCAATACTCCTCAAACTATTCCATGAAATAGAAGAGGAGGGAACCCTCCCAAACTCGTTCTATGAAGCCAATATCACCCTGATACCTAAACCAGACAGAGACACATCGAGGAAGGAAAATTTCAGACCAATATCCTTAATGAACATCGATGCAAAAATTCTCAACAAAATTTTAGCAAATCGCATACAAATATATATTAAAAAGATAGTGCACCACGATCAAGTGGGTTTTATCCCAGGGATGCAAGGTTGGTTCAACATTCAGAAATCAATAAATGTCATTCACCATATCAACAGACTTAAAGTTAAGAATCACATGATTATTTCAATAGATGCAGAAAAAGCATTCGATAAAATACAGCATCCCTTCATGGTCAAAACACTAGAAAAAATTGGGGTAGTGGGAACATTCCTAAACATTATAAAGGCAATCTACGCTAAGCCCATGGCTAATATCATTCTAAATGGTGAAAAACTGAAAGCGTTCCCCCTAAAAACTGGAACAAGACAGGGATGCCCTCTTTCACCACTTCTATTCAACATCGTCCTTGAGACTCTAGCCAGAGCAATCAGACAAACCAAAGAAATTAAAGGGATACGAATAGGAAAAGAAGAACTCAAACTATCTCTGTTCGCTGATGACATGATTATATATTTAGAGGAACCTGGAAATTCCACCAGAAAACTTTTAGAACTCATAAGTGAATTCAGTAAAGTAGCAGGTTACAAGATCAATGCTCATAAATCCAATGCATTTTTATACATAAGTGATGAATCTTCAGAAAGAGAAATTAGGAAAACTACCCCATTCACAATAGCATCGAAAAAAATAAAATACTTGGGTATCTGATTCTTAAGTAGTATGAAATGTCTTTCTTTGTCCCTCCTGATTAACTTTGGCTTGAAGTCTGCCTTACTTGATATGAGGATGGAAAGCCCTGTTTGTTTACACAATCCACATGAGAGTTACATTTTTTCCCATCCTTTCACTTTCAGTCTGTGGATGTCTTTGACTATGAGGTGAGTCTCTTGAAGACAGCATATTATCGGCTTTTGTTTTTTAATCCATTCTGCCCATGTATGTCTTGATTGATATTTTTAGGCTGTTAACATTCAATGTTATTATTGAGATAATATTTGTATTCCTGGTCATTTTGGTTTATTTCTGCTTTTTTATTTGATTTAGTTTCTCCTTTGATTGACTATTCCTTTAGAGTAGTTCCTCCCTCTGTTGTTTTTCACGTTTTTGTTCATTTCATCTTCATGGAATATTTTGTTGAGAATGTTTTGTAGTGCAGGCTTTCTGGTTGTGAATTATTTTAACTTTTGTTTATCATGGAATGTTTTTATTTTCTCTTCAAATCTGAAACAATTTTGCTGGGTATAAAATTCTTGGCTGGCATCCATTCATTTCTTTCATAGCTTTAAATATGTTGTTTCATGACTCCTAACCTGAGGGACTGGGTTGAGAAATCAGTTGAGATTCTAATTGGTTTCTCCTATACATAATTTGCTTTTTTTCTCTCAGTCTTTAAGGTTTTATCCTTATTCTGTATTTTAGTCATTCTCATTATAATGTGTCTTGGTATGGGTTTGCTGTAATTTTGTACATTTGGGGTTCTGTAAGTCTCTTATATTTGATTTTCTATTTCATTCTTTAGGTTTGGGAAATTTTCTGATATTTTTGTCACTGAAAATATTGTGCATTCCTTTGGTTTGTATCTCCATATCCTCATCTATTCTAATAAATCTTAAATTTGGTCTTTTCATGCTATCCCATAATTCTTGGATGTTCTGTTTATAGTTTCTTGCCATCTTCTATTCATGGTGGACTTTATTTTCAGGGTTATATATTTTATCTTCATTGTCTGAGGTTCTGTCTTCCAAATAGTCTAGTCAGTTGGTGATGATTTCCATTGACTTCATAATTTGATTTATTAATTCTTTCATTTAAAGG
Organism: Sciurus carolinensis; assembly: GCF_902686445.1. Taxonomy (NCBI): domain Eukaryota; kingdom Metazoa; phylum Chordata; class Mammalia; order Rodentia; family Sciuridae; genus Sciurus; species Sciurus carolinensis. The sequence continues at coordinate 46,918,945 of NC_062221.1, forward strand.
ATTTCTCATTTTTTTTTTCAGGATCTCTAAATCTTTATTGAAGATAAAAGATAAAAATCCAGTCAGTGGATTCTGTTATTGGAGTATCTTGGTTTGTTTGAGATGCTTTGTTATCTTGTTTTTTCATGTTGTTTGTCTGTTTTCCCATCTAGTGTTAAGGATCTAAGACAGTACAGATTCTATCCTGTAGACTTAAATTATCTCTGAAGGTTTCTAGCATCTTACCTTTAACAGAGAGACTAATATCAAGAGCACCTAGTGTAAACAACATATAGCCTTAAACATCATAATTCCCACTAAGCTGTCTACTACTTTCTCACAATAAACAGAAATGATGAGTTTAATCCCTGTGTACAATATAAACAGAAAATTTGCTAAAAGGGTTTACAATTTCAAATGGTGGGCAAAGAGAGAACAGAAATAATGTAGGATGTGACATTAATGAGGAAGGAAGAGTAAAGCTAGAAGTAAAAATCCACAGGAAGAGTGGAAGAGGAACCAACAAATATTGGCTGTTAGGTGGGGAAAAGGTAGAAAGAGAATCCAGGAAAACAGACAAGTGAGAGGAAGTATATGTACAAAGAGTAAAAAATGTACGTATAAGAATGTACAACAAAACTGCAAAACACCATTCATATATCACTGTCCTCCACAAACTGATGTAGGAAAATATCTTGCTCCAAATATGGTAGAAAGAGATGTTAGAGAATAAAAAATAAAAATAAAATAAATCTTGAATGAAAATTGAACAACTGTCTCTATCAGCATTCAAAAATTTCTCAGCCCTGTCTATGACTTCTCACAGGATTGCTTGGCCCAAACTGGCCCTTACAGACCCACTGATCTGGGCTTCAGATACCCCAGGTTGGCCAAGTTGCATTCCCAAGATCTCAGTGCTGCTGGAATTTGCAGAAAGACCACCAGAGATACATTCACACAAAGGAGTAACCCTGAGAAGCAGCAGCAATGTAGTGGGTCATCAACACTCCCAGCAGGAAGACACCAGGCACTGCCGAACCTGTAGCACCCGACACTGAACCTCCAGGTTCTGGCTGGTGTTTCCAGGCAGCATGGCTGTGCCCCAAAATGGTGGTGTCTGAAAACCTGCTAACACCCTGGCCCCCAGCCCCTGATCCACATCCCAAGATGAATGCAACAAACCTGGAGTCTCCCTGGCAGGAGAACGTTGAGCATGGTGGAAGCGGTAATGGCAGTGGTTGGTGGCAGCAGCTGCAGTGGGTCAGTGGTGTTGACAGCAGGTGGGGGGGTCAGTGGTGGTGGCAGTTGCTGTTGACCCAGAGGAAGACCTTCAGGTGACCTCTGGGTGGGGGCAGCGGTGCGGGTAGCAGCTCCAGAGTAAAGGCCTCTGGGCATCAGCATCAGTGGTGTCAGCAGCAGCAGATTCACGGGCAGCTGTGCCCAGAGAAAAGACCTCCGGGCATCGTTGGCAGCAGTGTTGGATACAGCCATGCCTGAAAAAGTCCTCCGGGCGATGGCAGCGGTGTCTGACTATCAGCTTTTAAAAAGTGTTTGTTCACATGTGTTTTAGTCAGCTTTTCCACTGCTATGACTAAAAGACCTGACAAGAACAACTTTAGAGAAGGAGAAGTTTATGTTAGGGCTCATGGTTTCAGAGGTCTCAGTCCATAGACAGCTGACCCCATTCCTCAGGGTAAGGCAGAACATCATGGCAAAAGAGTGGAACTGAGGGCAAGCAGCTGAAGACATCACACCAGGGAGCAGAGAAAGACTAAATTCAGCTCACAAAATAGATACCCCAAAGGCACGTCCCCAGTGACCCACCTCTTCCATCCAGACTCTACCAGCCTGTGGTTACCACTCAGTGAATCCCCATCAGCTTGATTCACTAATCGGGTTAAGACTTTCATAACCCAATCATTTTACCTTTAAACCTTTTTGCATTGTCTCACACATGAGCTTTTGGGAAACATCTAATATCTAAACCATAACAACATGTTTGAACATTTTCCTACTGGGTTGTCTTTTTCTTAGTGATTTGTAGAAACCTTTAATATATTCTAAGTGTCATGAACTAGAAAGATATAATTCAAATATTTTCACAATTTTGGTTTGTTTTTTCAGATTTCTGATGATATCTTATTTAGATAGCTCACCAAAGTCATAACAATAAAAACTGGTATGGTGGAATTAGTTAAAATCAAAAAGTTTTGCATTTCAAAAATACTATAAAGATAATGAAAAATAAGCCAAATATTGGGATAGAGGCAAATATTTTCTGTATATATATTCAATAAAGAAATAGCATCCAGAATATAAAACATATGACAAACAACAATGGCAACAATTTTGTAAGGACACTTCATAAATGGCATCTTACAATGGCATTTAACAGCATGACCAGGCACTCAACACCATTAGTCATCAGAGAAATGCAAACTAAAACCACGATGAAAACAGCAGTACCCACCCATGAGAATGGCTAAAATTAGAAAGATTGATAATACCGGTAGTGGCAGCTAAAAATTTCATGCTACTTATACAAATATAAAGTAGTAGAGACACTTTGCAAAAACAATTTGGAGTTTTCTTAGAAAGTAAGACATGTTTACTGTGGGAGCCACCAATCTGACTCCTCCAGAGATTTGGTTTCCTCCTTTTGGGCTGTGTGGATAAGCAACTGGGGATAAGACACCATAGGCTTCAGGATCTCCTTTCTATCTCAGGCATTTCCTTCCTGTGATGTCTCAAAAGTCTTAGAATATTTATTATATTTATTTAATTTTTCCATCAAAGGTTTGGGGCTTTGCTCTTTGATTACTATCCTCCTTTAAAGGTTGATAAATATTTTGAAGGGCTGGCTAGCCATGTGTTTGAGGGTAGCACCATTTCTGAAATGAGATGGTTTTCTAAATAATGGGAGACTGAAAAATTTCAAATCCAGTTTGTAGAAGCTGACTACATCCTATGTGACCCAGATTGAAGCACATACGGTGGGGAAAATTCAGGCTAATTTAGACTTTTTTCACACAAGGCCTAACAAAAAGCAAAAGTATTGCTTGTTTTGCTTCCTCTAGTAACATTCCTCTCCACAAGTTAGTCGAATCCTCAGTCCAAGGTTTATATTTGCAAGTGATCATAGGGAAGGAAATAAGTGAGATTCTCATTTATCAAATCTCTGTTTTCACAGATGATGCTTTTAAAAGCATAAGATTTGCAAATAATATGACTTTTCTGTTGTAATGGAGCCATGATCTGCAGCACTGGAAGTTCTTCCATATATTTTTATATCAATGTTTAGTTTTCCAAGGAAAAGTTTAATATATTCTCCTACTGAGATAAAAGACACAACTTTTTAAACTTCCCACATTATTAAATTTTCAACTGCTAAATATTCCTATATTATGAAAATCAAGGTGTAAAACATTTAATAAATATTAATCTGATTTTCTAACATATATTGGTCCTTTTGAAATCCATATTGGATTTATTTTCTCAAATACTTACACCAATAACAACTGTTATTTTCCCCAAACACAGTTGAATCACAACACTCCTCTTTGGAAAACATCTGGTTTACCTCTCTGTTTTAAAGAGCAAGTTCCAATTCCTTGATGATGTTTAGTACTTTCCCTGATTTTGTCTTAATTACTTTCCTAGTGACTGTGTTCCATTGCACAAAACCATTCATCAGGATCATTAACCATTCAAACTTAACTAAATCTCTGGAATAACCTACTCTGACATTGCCTCTGTTACCCTTATGTTGGTTCTGAGTAAAACACATGGACCATCTCTCTGCCCATCAAAATCCTACTTTTCCTTCCCATATCCACTGAGGTTTACCCCAATCAGAATTACATAAATCTTCCTTTAAATTCCAATCATTGCTTGTATCTCTACTCAGCACTTCAGTTTTCCTACCCTTTCACCATACACTCAGTGGTTTCAAGATGTTTCCCAAGTTTGTAGGAAATTCCTTGAAAGGGAGCCACATCTCAATCATGTTGGCATTTTTTTTCATATAATTTGTACTAAATTGCTAAATTGAATTAATATGACCACCGATTTTTAGTTACATAAATTGGGTTCATTAGTAGAAAAACATCATTAATATTTAGTAATTAGGGTCCATTACCTTCTTGCTTTCTTTTTTATCTTTTTTATTAATACATAAGAATTGTACATATTAATGCAGTTCAGTGTAATATTCCCATCTGTGCATAGACAATTCACCTGGTTGAATTTATAGTTAACTATGTACTATTTTAAGAACATAACACATGCACTTGTAATAACTAAATCATATGCCTTTGTAACAATTCATGGTTATTTTCCATTTAAAACAAACTTCTATTATCCTTTCTAAGACCTTTTACTACTTAATCTTGTAAATTAAAGAAGCAACATTTTACATAAAGCCTATCTCAACACATGGATAATTTGAATGATTTCTACATTCAATATACTGAAATCAGAAGAGTGTAAGATGAAAATTCATTAAGAGAATATGAGTATTCCTCAATTTGAAAAAATTTTTTATGAACACCTTAATTTTATAAGTGATATGCTGAAAACTTTATTCAGACTATTTAGCTATAGAACATCACTGTAGTTTGGGCATCGACATTGTTTTCTAAGGGGAAAAATAGCTATAGATTTGGATTGCAAGAAAATTATAGTCTTTTTTATATTGTAAATATCAAAGACATTACAAGGCAGGCAGAGAGTTGTAAAATGTCTATATGGCTGTAACTGGACAATAAACAAAAAAATGAGCATCATCATGGGCATTAATGTGTAAAGAAAATAAAATGTTCAATAAAAATTATTAATTATCCAGGTATTTGGGTATTCTGTTCTTATCCTCAATTTTGCTTTGCACCTGAACTGGCCTAAAAATAATGTGTACTAAATTTTAAAAAAATTACTAATTATACCTCATTTCTCATTTTTCTTATTTTTGCACATAATAGTTTTCAAGTGATTTTCTGTACTTTTAAAAAAGAAAAATATTTTAAAAAGCATTATGAGCAAAGCCAGAATAAGTCTAGATGCTTCAGCTTGGTGGTTCACAGTAAGGAGATTAAACTGACCCCAATGTTCTCATTTCTGAAGGTTCTACCAGGCATATTCTTTAATGGTAAATGTTACTGGGAATAAGTAATTCCACTAACTGAAGGATCTAAGGAAAATTATCAACCTCTATTTAGGATATAAAATTGAGAATATAAGTAAAAACAAATCTCTCTTTGTTTTTTAGAAAATGTGACTCTTTATATGATAGAATGATACCTTTGTTCTCTTAAAACGTCCATGGAGACAGCCTAATACTAACTTGCATTGGAAGAATGAATAAACCAAGGTGCCAAAGGTGAAGTGAGTTTCCCAAAGCCATAAAACCTGTTATCAGAATAAGGATTAGGAACTGCTTTTTAATAGGATTAGGACTCAAATCTTCTGTTAAAGTTTTTATATTACAAATTATTTCCTTTTCATCTGATTAGACTGAATGGAACTTTTTTTTGTCTATAAAAACATTTCAGAAGTAGCAGAAACCAGAGGACAGTTTTGACTTAGCTTAAAATTTTCAAGTACTTTCATTTTTTTTTTCTTTTTCTTACTCAAAAGTTGACTATCTATACCCATCAACCAAAAATTTGTTCTTTAAAATGTTTTCAGACAACATTTTCATTTTATGGAGCAAACTAATGATTTTTAAAATTGGTTGTTTGGAAGTAAGTAGAACAAGATGGATCCTGGCTGCCTTCATTTGTACAGACTCCTGATCTGAGTGGCTGATATGCTGTTTGTACTTCTGGTTTGTCACTTAGATGCTTAGTTTGGTCTTGGTAGCTGCATGTTCTCTGCAGCATGCCTACTGCCCACACTGCCTCTTTGAGTGCCTGTCTGTAGAGTCAAGTCTGTACTTCCAGCCTGGTTTGTCTCCATGGGCACCACTGAGTCCTCCCAAGAGGGTATGTACCAGGACGAACCTACCTCTGAATTCATCAGATCTGCTGCCTTTCCAGTCTTCCGTGTAACCAATGATGGAGATGGATTGCCTCACTCTTAGCTACAGAAAGATAAAATAATCCCACTTTTATCATTTCTCCTCAAGAAAAGGAGAGAAAGATTTGACAGTTCTGAGGCTGCCATAAATAGGAAGCATGTAATTCTATACACAGGAAAAGAATAGTTCATACAAGAATTTCTCCGGCAGTTGTCACTAACAGAGATTCTTAATGTACTCCAACACGTTCTGATCTTACGGTAAGCCTAATTAAGATATTTCTGGGGGGAAAAAAAAAAGAACATGCTTTTAGGCCAGCATAATTCCTTCATCAGTTTGTTCACCACTCAGATGTGCCTATGAAAACGCAAAATTAAAAAAAAAAAAAACTACAAAAATAGTATGGTTCCAGGTATATCTACTTATGATGATATTTTTATCATAGTTACTATCAGATTTTTCTTGGCCTGGGAAAAATTGTAATGGGAAATGATACTAGATATTTTTTTCTGAGGGGATGAGATTTGGGAGAAATAGCAGAAATTAAAAGGGGTGGAAGCTACTTAGGGGGAACATATTTAAGCATCCATGATAAACTTTGTCAATGTTAATGGAGGTATAATTAACAGATCAATTCAAATAGTTATCTCCTCCATAGTCTGTACTGAAGTCTACATTTACACACAGCCTAGGAAGAGCAATGGAGTTGGGATGAGAACAGATTTGTCATGACTCCACCCTTAAGTCTTTGGTTTATACTTAACTCCCAAAGAGAATTGCTGCCCTCATAATGACATATGGTTTTAAACCACCACACTGTGATTATCTATATAGGGATGATCATTGGAAAGACTTGAAATCAATTATTCCTCCAGATGTTCTCAACTCTGTCATTCACACAATAAACAAACAAGCTCAGCTATAGGTGAATAGAACACATAATTCTCAGTTTCCCAGAGAAATGACTTCCAATTTTGATTTTGGTGTCAGGACTTCGGCCATATCAAAAGACACTATAAATAAAACTCCAGAATTTATCATTATATATTTTGTGAAAATAGGCATTTCTACATATTCCTCTGAATCTTTTTCTAAGGACAGTTAGCAGAAATTCTTTATTCATAGCACCAAGTTTAGCTGTATTTTTAAAAATAATTTAGCTTTTTAAAGCTGTTCTTATAGACTTTGGAAACCTAAAACCTCATTGCTGGCTAAGAATATCCATATCATATCTATCTATAACAGGTACATGATTATTTATTTATCTATTTATTTTTGTTAGTCTCATTTCTGACTTCATTTCATATTCTTAGTCTTGAGTATTCTTTTTTATTTTTTCTATCTGCTTTCATATTTCAGACATACAGTTACATTTTTGTAGTCTAGCAAATGGTCTGAAATATTGTGTTTTAGTAAGCTTTTTCCCTGCTGTGACTAAAATAACTGACCAGTTCTTATAGAGTAGGAAAAGTTTATTTGGGGGTTCACGGTTTCAGAGGTCTCAATCTACAGGCTGGCTCCTTTCCTTGAGGCTTCAGGTGAGGCTGAATATCATGGTAGAAGAGTGTAGCAAAGGGAAACTGCTCACATGATAATCAGGCAATGGAGAAAGAGATCTCCACTTGCCAGTTATAAATATATATCCCGAAGCCACACCCCATGTAGCCCCATCTCCTCCAACCACACCCCACCTGCCTTCAGTTACCACTTAATTAATCCAATCAGGTGATTAATTCACCAATTGGGGTAAGACTCTCATAACTCAATAATTTCTTCTCTAAACCTTCTTGCTTTGTCTCACACATGAGCTTTTGGGGGACACCTCACATCCAAACCATAACATAATATATGAATCAAGTTGAATAATAAGTAAACAAATAAATACACAACTTTAAAACTGAGTATTTATGAGTTATTGTGAGCAATTTAATGCATCTTTCTGAATATATTTCTTTATAGTTAAAATTGGAATACTATCTGATATATTGTTTTAAGAACTAAAATGATATAACATTTTGGGTGCCAGATGTGGTGCCTGGCCATCTATTAAATGCTTTAAAAAAGTTAATTATGTCTGAATTTACATTTAGTCTTAAGGATAAAATTTTAAGAGATTCATTGATAAATTAGAGTGTAACCAAGAGAGTAAAGACTTGATATTTTTGTGGAGAAAAAATAACATAGCAATATCATAACATGACCTCTTTTTCATGAAATTATAACACAACTTCAAAATGTGTGTGTGTGTGTGTGTTTGTACATGTGTGCTTGAGTGTGTTCGCAAAAGCAAAGACAATAGAAAATTCAGCTTAAACTTTCAACCATGGTTACCTGTTTAGGTGGACTAGAAAGCAGTGGGAATTTCACATTTTAATTCACATCTTTTTTAATAGGAAAAAATGGAAGAAATGTGGAGGGATCATTATGATTTCATATACTATTTTCTGTTTTCTATTTTTTCTTTTGTCTTTTATTACTTTTGATCAAAGATATAAATATTACATTAAGATGAGTTGCTGAAGAAAAAGATGTAGACAAGAAGGAAAAGGGTCTGGAATTCATTTTATAATAGGAAAAGAACAGAGTATACTTAGATAAAAGCTGAGATAAAGAAGGAAGTATGACTGTCTTTAAGTAATATTTTACACTGCCCTATAATGCTTTATAATGGAAAGCAGTCTTGGTGAAAGAAATGGCAATTTAACCAATATAGAATACATCTTAAATGAACTGCCACTCAATGTGAACTTTAAGAAGATATCAGATGTTCATCTTTCATGCATGTCACATGCAAGTGAAAATTGCTAAGGTATATCTAATTAGATTATGAAATAACATCTACAATACTGTTTTCTTTACAAAACAAGAGATATCTACCTACTTTGATATATAAAAATTTGGTAAATGAACCAACAAACTATTCATTATGTAACTAGTACCTGCCAGGTAATATACTACACATTGGGAATAAATACACAATTAAAATTTATCCAGTAGCCCTTTAAGGAGATCATGGTTCAATTAGAAAGAATTTACAAACAGGAAATTTTACTATCATAATTGTTGAGATAGAAATGTATCCAAGACACTATGCAGGCATAGCGGAGAGAATGACAAATTCAAGTCTGTTGGGGATTTTTCTAGTAACTATTGATAAGATTTGTCTTAAAATGATTATTCAATTTTAAGTACAAATTAGTATATAAGTAAAACTTGAGACAATTTGATTTTAACTTTGAGCATAATCTGGATATAGATATACTTCTAAACTGTTACATGCATATAAAAAATAGATTGCAGTAGCATTCCAAGACATTCAAATAATTTCACTAGAAGTTTAGAAATGTTTAAGAATCAAGAAAAATTAAAGACTTTTCCATGAGGTGAAAGGCTTAACTTTAGGGTGATTGCAGAGGAAGCTGTGATGCAATTCCAGTTTTGAAAGCTATAAATTATGCAAGTGATTTCAACAGCAGGGGGGTTATTTGTCCTGATTTGAAGATGTTGCAAAGCTCATGAATTTCAAATCAATAACTACGAATGAAGGATTTACAACTCAGAAGCAAATGAAAGACAACTTGTGCCAATAGAGGTCAATGCCTTGGTTTACTCTTACCCAGGGATTGCTCAGTGCTACCTCTTCCCACACTCCCCTCCAAAGAAGGAGGAATGCTTGGATCATCAAATTCAAGGACACAGGTGACTAAGATGGCAGGGGTATGAGTATTTGGAGATGATAGTGAAAAATACTTTAAAGCTCTTTCAACTGTCCATTGTGATGTGTTTCAATGTGTGCATCGGATCCTTTCTGATTTTTTTTTTTTTCATTTGCTTTCCTCTTTTCTCTCAAGTAGCTAGTGATGTAAGGAGCATCTTCTCCAAGTGCAGCATAGGTAACTTAAAAGATCATACCATAACTCTGCAAGGAACCCAGATGTTCTCCATGATATTGACTATTAAGCTTATCTAATATTTTTTCATTCAAAATGTGCCAGACAAAAAGTTATTTTAAGTTCATATTTTTAGTAGAACTAAAAATACCACATAAAATAACCATACTTGCTTGCTTTGTCCTTGTTTCTTCCAATTACTAACCTGTCAGTTCTACCAATTGAATCAGTTATCTCAGACTGTCAAATAAAAAAAAAAAAAAAATGTTGACCCAAAAGAAAGTCAATGTAGCATTCACATAGGCATTACCTATATCAACACCACATTGCTCTGTTTCCATCTTCTCTTCTATTTCCTTCAGTAGATTTAAATACATTATGTACGACCCAAGTTAGGTAGAAAACAAATTCATCAAGGGGATTGTACTAGGACTCCTGAATTTTAGACATTCATGAAGCGGGCAAGTTCAGTAACAAAGTCAGATTGCTGAGATGACTGGAATTTGATGCAAATGAATACCAGATCGATAGGCTTTTAAACCACAGGAAAGTTGGGATGCAGCAAGTGAAATTGAAGTGGTTCTTTGTTTGAATTACATTTCTCTGGCAATATTTTTCTCCAGTTGAAATCTTTTTGAAAACCATTGTAGAGCTCTTTTTGAGGATAAAAAATACAAATATATGCTGTTCAGTTCAATATATTCTTAAAATGTTTGATTTTTTTTCCCAAATACACGGTTCTGTAATCCTGTGTTGTTTTGTTAGTCTGACTTTAATAGATGTTTTTGGCAAACTGGTATCACAAAATAAAATATACTAATCCTGCATATTATGACCATAATTATTGAATCAGGTACTTCAGTTATTGATAATTATGTAATCACACATTTTAATTACTGTTTTTTTCTTCAAGGGATAGATGTTATTTCTTTGGCCACTGTCTCATTATCACAACACTTTTTTCAGTACATTGCATTAGGCCAATTTTACCTAGATTTTATTTCCTTGCTTATAAATCCTAAGCACAATAAAATAATGATTCTGAAAAATCAAACACATTTAGCAATAATTTAGCACTACTAGAGAAATTTGTGCCTCTCAATTTCAATAGGATATTTTATAACCATTAAAGTCGATCACCAATAGTAATGGCATACTAGTAGAGAATGGAAAACGGATAGCAGAGTTATCTTCAAAAATCTCAGCCTATAGTTCTCACCACCATCTATCTCCCTAAGACTTTTCCTCTTGTAAAACTGAAATTTTATGCCCATTAAACAATGACTCCCCATTTCTTCCTCCCTCTGATTTTGACCATACTGAGTGATATAAGTGAAATCATACAATATTTTTCTTTCTATGAATGGATTATTTCACTTAGTATAATGTCCTCAAGGTTCTTCAATATAGTTTGTCAGAATTTCCTTCCTTTTAAAGACTAAGACTCTACTACACATATATATTATATGACTTATCCATGCACATTTGAGGTGCTTTCATGCTTCAGCTGCTGTGAATAGATCCCATTTTCAAATCTTTTGGATATATGACTAAAAGTGGAATTGTTGGATCTTATGGTAATTCAAATTTTTAAAAATATTCCCGGGCTGGGGAGATAGTTCAGCTGGTAGCGTGCTTGCCTCTCAAGCACAAGGCCCTGAGTTCGATCCCCAGTACTGCAAAGAAAAAAAAAAATATTCCCATCATTTTTGACCTCATAATTTGAGTTTCTTCACTTTCTGCTGTGAAAAATCATCTTTTCTACTACGTGTCTTCTAACTTTTTGGATACGTTGTTGTTTTCTTCCTCTTATCCATCTACTGATAGTTTGAAATTTCATTTTGCTTTGAAAAAACTTGTTAAAATTGGTTTAAATCTTTGACACATATAAAGGTTGAAAACAACTGGACTCTATCTTAATTCCTTATAGGCTGCTGTAAAGTATCATTTTAACGTACAAACAGTGCCAGTATGGTTTCTAATGCCAGTATGTTTTATGATGTTGCCAAAATAGAGACTTTTCCTTTTTGCTTGTTACACTTAATTGATTTTCACCAAAGCAATGAACCAGAAGTGTCAGGATACCAAGGGACAAAGATCACTTAAAAGAGTCCCCTTACACAATAAATTGTAACATTAAGCAACAGAGACACACAGTCAATGCTGATTTTGTTTGTGGTGCTAAAATCTATTTTTTCTAGAATTAGGATCCCAGCAAATTGAAGAAACAGACCAAAAAATATTGTTCCACACCCAAAGTCAAATTCAGTGGGCAGAGCTGGGTGACTATTTCAAAGAAAAGATGACTAATCTGATAAGCTCCCAGTGTCTGAAAGAGGAGTTGTGATGATAATCAAAAGCTTCATTTCATTGTATTATAATTATTTAATAAAAACACATTTACAAAAGCAGCAACTTCTAACTTTCATATTACTTTTTCACTCTCAGTACTTTCAATTTATTTTATGAGAATGCATGAACAAATGGTAGGCAATCTGAAGAGATTGTACTTTTAGACACAAAGTAGTAACCTCAAGAAGGGTCTTCTAAAATCTGAATTCATCTAAACTCTGACTTATTGAAAACATGTTTCCAGTGCATGGATTCACTGAGAGAGCTTCTTTCTTTTATAGACATTATTGAAAGTTTCATCTTTGTGCCTCAATCAGACTAAGGGCACAGTGTCAGATCGTGAAAACAAGCTTAGATCCTAACCTCTGCCCCAAAAAAGGAAAATAGAAATTAGTTGTTTAAAAATATAAACCCTTATGTACATTAAACATCTGCAGAACTGTTGAATGTCGTTGACTCTTGATGAAAACAGTGTTAAGGTTTGAGCACTTCATATTTTTTTTTATTTTAATATCATTAGGCCTGGTTTTCTTTCCTAGGCCAGGCAATTATTGAAATGCAGTAGTAGACAAATTGAATATTATCTCTAAGCCTCAGTTTCTACAACTGTGATAATAGAACTTTACATATTTATTAAAAGTAATTGAGGATACAGATAAAATTTAATTTGTATGTGATGTCTGTATTATATTCATACTTATCTAGCATGGAGGAGAGTCAGGTACTATACCAAGAACCAGAGAAGAGTGCAGGGGCTGAAGTTCATACCCTTGAGATATGTGTGTCCTACTCAGGAAAGACAGCTATATGAAAATGAATATAATATGTTGGTTTTCATTGAAAATACAATCTAAATACCATGGGCCTCCTGTTAGAGACCAACTTTACCTTAGGATGACAGAGACAATTTCATATAAGAGACATAATTTGAGCTGAGTCTTAAAATTTCCCTGGGTAAAGAAGATTCACAGTGGACTAAATACCACATGTATGTGCAGAGGCACAGAGGGGAATACAGCAAGGGGTGCTGAGAGTAAGCAGTACTAAGAAAATTGAGAGCCATGTACGGAAGGAGCCTAGAGTCTGTAGAAGAATGGTAGTTGATGAATACTTCCAAGTTATTACCCAGAACAGATTATAAAGCATCACAAAATATAAAGACATCTAGATTTGATGTGGTGAATAATGAGATATGGTTCTCAATGAAAAAGTTGCTTTAAAAGTAACTAGTCTAGTTGTACCATAAAAAATAGTTTGCTATTTTCTAGAGTCTTAGCGATTGATACACACTATGGAAATTCAGGTGTGTGGTGATAAGGTCAAGGGTAAAGGACAGATGTCAGCATTTGGAACTAGATGATGTGTTTGATTTAAGACATGGCTTAACCTCAATTATTACAACAAGTGTGTTGAGGGAAGAGCACTTGGAGAAAGTTACTTGCTCCTTTGAAACCTCAGTAAAAAATTCAACATTAATGTTCAACATTTAATTAACAAAACTTTCTGTCACTGTAGAACAAACTCAAATCTCCAGATACAAGGTCCTCTACTGCGGGGGCGTCCGGAATTCCAGCCAGTGCTTGACAAAGATCCTCTGGAGGATGATTGCAAAGGCTCATCCTAAAAGGAATTGCTGGATGTTTGGCTCCAGAGCATGGTGTTTTTTCTGCTGTGTTTTCTCTGATAATATATTACTCATTTCAGTCTGAATGGATTGCTTAAGGGGATGAAGGGAATACAACAAAAATTCCAGAAAATATTACCTACAATCTGAAAAACAATTGGTCTTTACCACTAACAAAATTAAAAATATTTTTGCAACCGTACAATGAGTCCCTGAAAGCCTCTGGAGAAAATAGTTGTAGATCTGCCTTTGTCTCCAACAGGCTGGTTAAATTTTAACGATGGTTTTGTTCATGTGTGGTGGTGAGGTATAAGAATAAGGTTTCATAACATTCCTTCCTTCCTACAAAGAATATGTCACCCCTATAATAAACGTTGGTACACAATTACAATTGGGACCGCTGCCCTACTGTACCCCTTAACTCAGCAATTCAGATATTAACCAGATGGACCTAGTAGAGATAGTCACATGAGATTACTTGTCTATTGTTTTAACTGCGAGAATAATAAGAATAGTCTTAGGTCACATAGAGTTTAGATATTAAGGAAGTAAATATTGTATTAGTTCACCGAGGTAGTTAGATATTCTTAAAACAATTGTGAATAGGTAAGGATAATCTGTAAGGTTACTGTTTTCTCATAATTTTCTGTTCCTTGTTAAAAACAATTTCTGCCTATGCTTTGAAAACTTCTTTAATATTAACCACAAGATTGTCATTATAGCCTGAAGAAAAATGTATATAAACCCAGCCTTCCCCAGAATAAAGTGGGATTGATTGCACCAGAACTAGAGTCTGTGTCTTTCATTCTCCATCCATCGCCGACGCTGTCTCCCCGCGCCCCGTTTACCAGTGTGGAACCCACGGACTCCTGCTAGGGCTGGACCCCGGCACTCTACATCTTTATCTTTCCACATCTGGACCTTCCTATCATTCTTAATTGATATCTAGGTCTTAATAATCTAGCAGCAATTCCCCCAAATGGGTGGTACTCGTTTAGTCTCTGTGTCTTTGCATGTTCTGCTCCCATACTTAAATACCTAGATTTCTCCTTCATGTACTTATTATTGAGATTATTGTGATAATTGTAAACTTATTTGACTGCTTTATATATGTTTTCCCCCTTTAACCCATAATAAGCCTATCAGAAAATTTTAGTAAATAAATTAATGAAAAAAGGGGGCGTGAAGCATTATGTTGGAGCAACAACTTTGCATAATAAAGGTCTGTCTTTTGACAGATAAGTGTTCAAGCATTCTCAAACTTAGTGGGATAGTCTTGTGAATGGAGTCTCTACCCACTTATAACATAGACTTTTCCTGCTATAAAGGCAATACAATGGTGAGCTTTCATAATGACAAATGAGTTTAAAATTTAAAAATCAAAGTGCTTTATGAAAATACATACTAATTTTTGTATATTGTTACACATTATGGAACTAACATTCTTAGCAAATGTAATGAAAAAGAAGCTCCGTTCTATGTTTAAACAGTGTGAAATGTGAAGATTTTGAATTAATCTTTTCTTGACATTCCTGTCCTCTTCATCTTCACCCTTGTGCACAGGGAAACATTGTTTGAGTATGATCAAGAAAATGAGGCCCAGAAATATCACAGTTAATGCCATTATGCTATATTAAAAAATTACCTCACCATCAAATGATTTTTTTGTTCTGTTCCTGACCACCTCAATGAATACAGCAGGATAATGACATTCTCATTATTTTAGGAACACATTTGCATCTGTAATGAAAGAGTCCCTAAAGGGCACAGACACCACACAGGCAACGGTCTGAATTAATTAAAATTGTTTGCCTGATTAGATAGAAAATGCAAGTGTAAACTGCACATCAGGGAAAGTTTCTCTCTTTTCATCAAAACATAAGAATGAACTATTTTTAACAAAAAGGCTTCAGCATTGAACTTGAGAAAATGAGTTTCCATATATTCCTCTATTTAAAAAAATGTCTGACTCTTTTACTGGTCAAGAGAAATAATAATATCCACACACTATATTTTACATTGTCTCCCAAATTCTTCATTTGTTTATTTGTTGAATCCAAGTAGAAAAATTCTTTGAAGATTAAAGAATTAATTCTTTATTTTTTAAAATAATGGTCTTTTTATCTTCCTGAGAAAATAAATTATCTTCTAAAGTTTCTTTAAAAGGTAGACATATGTATCTCAAAATGGAGAAAAAGGCATTTAACAATCCTAATCTAGAATTTTTAATAGATGACTCCCCTAAAATATTAATTATTATTTTTTAAAATCAATACAAGTTTACCAACATAAAGAATCATTGACTCCTTGCATAAAATATACTCCAAGATGTCAGAAAGCAATCAAACATTTCTTCTTCAATTTAAAAATATGTTTTTATGTGTACAAATCAATTCACATGAGCTATTAATGCAGTATTTAATAGAGCCATTAAAATGTGAATTATCTTGACGTGATTGTATTTCTTTTCTGATGTTTTCCTAATATAGTTTCAGTCACAAAGACAAGACATGTTTATGAAAGAGCTATTATCTTGCATACAAACTTTGATAGAGAAAAGTGTAAAATAAAATACACGACACATGCCCTTCTAAAATAATTCTACAGAATGAGCCCATCTTTACTTTGATCTACTGTTATAATGAGAAAATGGATAAAGGTGGTATGTACGATGCTGATTCAGACCAAATCTATCGTGATGCAAAGTAATACATTGCAAAGACATTGCTTAGTAATTATAGGAAAAGGTCTAGGAGGACCTTCAGAAGTACACAGAAGCACTCCTCCTCGGAGTCTCTATGGAGACTTCTATCATACCCACACTCTTTTTCTCCTGCTCTCTGATTACTTTAGTACTAACAGTCATAAAAAGGATCTGATCGTATTCTAAGTTGTATTTCATTATTTCAATTTTTTTCCTCTGGTGAAAAAATAAGACCAACAAGACTAGGTGTGTATGTAGGTGTGTGTGTGTGTGTGTGTGTGTGTGTGTATACAGATTTTTATTTACCTTAATCTACAGTTTTTCTGTATACACACACAAACACAAACATGTGCACACACACGTACAATTTCTAAGAGGCGTAAGTTATATATTTCTGAATCATAAAATTCCCAGCAAAATAATTTTATTGTATTAAAAAAACTTATCAAAAATAAAAGCTTTGAGTATATTTTTTCCCTCATTGAGTAGAAGATAATTTATTAACTATTTTCCCAACTTATTTTAATGCTATGTTATGACACAGTTTAAAAATGGTTGTATAGGGGCTGAGGTTGTAGCTCAGTGGTAGAGAACTTTCCTATCATGTGTGAGGCACTGCTGTCAATCCTCAGAACCACATTGAAAAATAAAGGTTACATAACTAAATATCTAATATTTTCCCCTCATTGCTGCACAGGGACTTCAATGGTAGAAACGTGTTAGGAGGGGTGCTAAGAACATTAAGATACATTGTGAAGGAGATAATTGTCTAGGATGGAGAGGATGTGCACAAAAAATAAACACAGAACAAAAAGTGTCATCTGACATTCAGTTGAAATGTTAGATGTGTTCATGAAGAGGAGAAGTTTACTCCCAACAGGCACCCAAAGCTGTCTCACTGGGTGATGTGGTTTGTGTTAGGTAATAGACATTAGCAGGGAACTTCAAGAGAAGAAGATCCATCTAACTGTTGTACAGACTTGGCAAGTCTTAGAAAAGTGATTAGTTCAGTAAGTTTCAGCATGAGATGCAGAAAAAAAAATAAAAGGAAAGCTAGAAAGATGGAGAATTGTAGAGAAGGGCAGTCAATGCCACTTCAAAATTCCATATGTGATCTGTGGGAAACTAAGGGTAGTTAAGTAGCATATTATTGTCAATGGAATTATGCTTTAGAGACCATAATGTATCAGCAAATTACCATATCAGTTGGAAGGGGTGACATTAGAGAAGGACTGAAGTTTAGCAGGTTATTATAAAATTCTGTGTAAGCTATTATCAAGCACAAAGGAGAATAAGAAGCAAGACATCATACAAAGTCATAATATTATGCTGACGCTAATATTGACACAGTAACTAACACTTATTAAACCGTTATTACGTGTCAGGTGCTGGGCTAAGCACTTCATATGGGTTATTTTACTTAATCATCACTAAACTCTACTCATAGTGATATTATATACATCTTACAGATGAGGAAATAGAGGTTCTTAGAAGTTAAGTAACTTGCCTGAGATCTCACACCCAGTATTAAGAGGAGCCATGACTCAGATCCAAACTTGACTCTGAACCTGCATACTTAACTGAAAATTTGATAATCTATTGTCTGAGGTATAACAGAAAACACTCAAGGATGATTGAGATCTGAGGCTGAGACTAGAAGGAAAGCTGTGACATTAAATGATACTGAGATATCGATACAAGAATTTCATTTTGGTAAGCTTTGTGCCAGGCAGACCTAGTTTCACAATGCAGGCCTAATTTGTCTGATTTAACTTTGTATCTGAGGGATGTACCCAAGCTTCAGGCCTAATGACCATTGTATGTCAGCTCTCAAAAAATGTGATTATAGTTCATTTTCATCTACCAAGAGGGAAGTGGTATGATTCCAACCCACGGATGAAGGAAAGTATTCTCAGATGTTAGAAAACTTTGCCAAAGTTATTTGGCTAATAATTGATTAAGAAAAAAAACAAAAACTTGTCAGATTCCAACTACTTTTCAGAGCTCATGAATTCAAATAATTTTTGCAGATCTGCTAGTTGAATCTTCAATCACACCCTGCCTCCAAAAGGATTTCTGAACAGCACTCTTAAAAATAAAAGCAATAAAAAACTTATTCGCCCTACTGTTAATAATTTAATGTAAATAAATGTCTACATAGATCTGTGTGCATCTTCAAACTCTTTAATTATAGACATGACTTTTTGCATCTCTTTTTTATTAAATACTATCTCAGATGTCCACAGTGACCTGATAAAATCTGGTGGCCCACACCCTCTTCTCCCAGTTCTTTCTCACTGACTTCTCTGTGGAACACACCCTCCTTCCTGCCAAACCTTCCTGGTTTTCATAACACATCATCCTCCTTCTCTTCCACCTCATTATTCTTTCATTCTTAGGGTTCTCCATTTGTACTTCCTTTCATTCTCCTTTAGTAAATCCTTCCCATGAAACCCTGTCCTTTTCCGTTAGCCATCTCTTTAATGTCAAAATGACCCATTTAGGTCAATAAATTCTCCTCCAACTAAAAAGTCTCCAAATTTTATCTAGCGGTCAAATTTCTGCTTCAGATCCCAAGATGTGGTGTTTTACGCATCTTATTCTCAACTATTGCCGAGTTCCTATCTTCATTTGCCCTTGATCACACAATGAGGAAAAAAGGAGATTCATGACCCAGACTCACATATTCCTAACACCTGCCCTGAAACCCTCTGTTCTGCTGCCTCATCTTTTCCATTCTGCTTCTGGTACCAAAATTGCCCTGTATCACCTCTTCCCTGAACTAGTGCAAATGCCTGCCTACCTTCAACTTTGAGCCTTTTCCCCACTGTTTTTCACAATCCATCTATCTTCATAAAAGCAAGTTAAATCACAATAAGCCTTCATCAGAAATAATTTTCAGAGCTCTGAAATTAAAAATAAAATAAAATAAAATATTGCTTATAATGGGGCCAAAGCTTCTTAGGTTGTGTACTCAAAATGTGTTCCTAGTAGCTCAATTTGCTATGTATTCAACACACATTGATGTAGCTCTTCCTTTGTATAAGACGTGAGTCCTCTACAATTAGTAATACAATTAATCCTCAATCCATGAGAGAGATACTATTGTCTCCATGGTACAATTTTAAGCATTGAGCCCAAAAAAGTAAGGTCAAAGTCAGCAGTGGGGCCTCTAGGTATCAGACTCCTGCCACCTAGCTCCAGGTCTCACACTCTTAGCCATGGGGCCATGCTGCCTCTTCATTATTTGTAGAACTGAATTTAGAAGTTAGAAAGTACTTTCTTCTTAAATAGAGTTTAGATTCCTGAAGGTTTCTGTCTTCACATAGTCTTTCTCCACCTCGTAACACCACAGCATCCAGCACAGACTTTCATGTATTACATAACTTCTTTCAGTTAACAATTGCTTATTGAATATCAGCAACTAATGTAGACACTAGAGACTCTACTCTTTTGAATTAGACAGAACACTTGTGCTTATGAAAATGCATCCAGTTTGTGGGTGAGATAATAATAGCAATGACAACAAAAATTGCCATAAAAGAAGGTAATATAATAGAGGTGGGATAAGTGGTAGAATTTAGACAGGTGGAACAAAGTCATATTTATTCTGTAACTGAATAACAGGGAGACACCTGTTAACCCTAAGCTAAGTCTGTCTAGTCAAAGGGGAGTAAGTTTGACATTTTGACATGCTTTAAAAAATAGAGAAAATAAATGTGGCAAACCTTTGGTGAATGAGGGAGATCATTGTATAAAAAGTCAAAAATCTCTAGCTAGGCAAGATGGGATTGTTTAAGGCCCCATAGGTCCAGGTAAAGAGGATTAAATCTATTCTAGGTTTGGTGGGAAGTTATTGGAAAATTTAAACAGAAGAAAAGCAACCTCTTATATGGTTTTTAAAGATTGCTTTGTTGGTAATATGGAAAAACTGATTATTGTGTTTGAAAGTGATCTTGAATGGTCTAGATAAGGTAGTAAAGATTTTTCTTGTGAAGGGTCAGAAGCTAAATATTTTAGTCTTCATGCCCATACAAATCTTGTTCAGGACTATGCAATTCTTCTATTGCAGCAAACACACACACACACACACACACACACACACACACACACATACACACACATGAATACATTGGCTGGGTTCTAATAAAACTTTATTTATAGACAAGAAAATTTGAATTCTGTATCATTAATACATGTCACTTAATATTACTCTTATATTTAACAGCCATTTAAAAATGTGAAAACATTTATACCTGGAACCCATATGAAAGCAAGCAATATGTAGTCACCAGTTTGCTAGATGAACAACTGTGATTACTTCAATAGATTCACAGAGAAAAGGGGGTCATTTGCCAATATGGAGAAGACTTGGGGGCTGGGGCATAGCTCAGCAGTACAGTACTTGCCTGGCATGCACAAGGTCCTGGGCTTGATATTCACCATTGCAAAAAATCACAAACAAAAAGCATTATGAGAAAGACATCAGAGATTAGGAGAGGATGGGGAAAAGTGGAGATACACATCAATAATTATATTTGGGATATGATTTAATATAGCTCAACTTAAAAATTACTAAAATTTATTTTGTTCTCCTTTAAATTTTTACAGTATTTAGAATCTCAATTTCTTACAAAACAAACATTTTTCATCAATACTAGTCCTTCAACTTATTAGAATAATAATCTTTAATTGAAAATGTATCTTCCTAAAACTTTTGCCTGTTGGTTCTAGCTCTTCCTTTTGAAATTATGCAGAATAACTGATATCTCTTCCTCATGAGAGTGTCCAAAATGTAGAGACATCTATTTTCTCTTTCAGTTTTCCAGAATAAGCACATCCAGTCTTCAAGCTTTCTTTATAATATAGGCTTTGACCCAGTAGACCACTCCTATATTTTTTTTATTTTTAATGTCCTACTTACAATTGAATGTAAAATGCCCCTCTGTCCTAAGTGTAAACATCACTTACCTTTGATGACAAGAGTAATGAGAGCCTTCAAGCAAATAAATGTATATCACTATGCATAAAATTTAGCCTAATCTCAATGAAGGATCAAAGGCATAGAGTATAGAGGGTTAATAATCATTTAGTCTGACAAAGTCCTTCTTCACCTTTTCAAGTCACCTCCACAACAGTCTTCCAGTCCAGCCGGAATTACTTACAAGTAAGGCCAAATTACTATAACCACAAGCTTTAAGTCAAAATACTACCAATGACATCCATTGAGCTGGTTCAATCCATAAATCTCATCTCTGCCGAGAGAAGAGTCAGAGATTATTTCTCCCCTTGGATAAAGCATTACTTCATCCAAATGAATCAAACACAAGAGGCATAAAACTCCTTTTATCTCCTTCACGCCTTTCTTTTTTTTATTGCATACTTTATGGCTGGGGCTCTGCTTTCCCTTTTTTGTTGCTTTGGATATAAAAATATGCTCTGAAGATGATCAAAAAATATAGCAAGTTTCTCTTCACAAGCTGTTTTCTAGGCACTGTATTTGAAAATAAAAACCCCAAAATAAACAAGTAGGTCTGACTTTCTGAATGAGTTGTATAGACAGAATCCTAATGAGTGGCGTAGAATCTCCTTTCCCTGGAGGTAGAAGGGGTTAGGAAGAGAACACACCTTTGTTTATTTACCATTCATCACCAACAGTGATTATTATTTGATTTTCCCCAAGAACAGCTTCCATTGTGTTTAACTTCTCAAATCCAGTGTTTCCTTAGCCCAATTCCATACTATCATCCACTTATAAAAGATGTGGTGATTATGTGACACTATCATGGACTCATAATTGGCCAACATATAAACAGGTCTTCGTTAATCTTCACGGGATTTCATAAAAAATACAGACCAGAGATCTTAAGCAACAAATTTTTCCTTCTCAAAATTCTGTAGGTTGACAATTGAAAAATAAAGTATTGGCATGTTCAGTTTCTCCTGAGACCTTTGTCCTTGCCTTGTTGAAGGTCACCTTTTCACCGTCTTCATGTAACTTTCCTGTGTGAGCACATCCCTGGTATTTCTCTTTCTCTTCTTATGAGGACGCCAGCTATAATGGATTAGGGCCCACCCTGATAACAGCATTAACTCTAATTACCTCCTGAAAGGCCCTATCTCCAAATATAACTTCACTGAAAGGGTTTCAACATAAGAATTGTGTGTGTGGTGGGTCGGGGTGGACAATCCAATCCTTAAGGACATCAAATAACATGGAAAGCACATAGGCCACAAAAAATGCTATTATTTTACTTTTTGTTTAAAAATATAGAATATAACCTTTTCACTGTGAGAGCTTTAAAGTAAGCATGGTTTAGTTAGGAAGACAGAAACCACTCTAGGTATTGCAAACAATAAAATATTTAGCTCAGTACCATACATTTTAGAAGATCTGAAAAGTCAAAAGAATACAGGGAGATAATCCAGGCATTAGAAACAAAAGAAAGTAGCTACAGTTTCTAGAGTAGGAAGAATGAAGGAAGGAGATAGTTCCCATAACTGTATCCATATGTCTAGAATCAGAATTATATTATTAAAGGGATTTAGGGTAAACCCAACTTCACTGGGGCTTTATCCTGGTACAAGAAATGTAATCATGTCCTGCTTTATACTCTCAGCCCTCAGCCTTTCTCTTTCCTCCAGTGTGATTCTTGGTCCAGCTCTACTCCCTCGTATTGGAGTTGGCAGCCAGAAGCTTCTGCACTTTCTCTTGTTCTTATCCAACAGGAAACATGAGAATATTCTTCTCCCCATCACTAAAAAGTAATAAAAAGATTTCATTCAGACAAAAACAGTTTACATCAGGTACCCAATCTTGAACCAATCACTATAACAAAACTGAAGAGGTTTCAATGAGTGACTTGGGCTACTTTGGCCTATCTCTGAGACTTGAGGTGGGTCACCTGCACTCAAAATGCAAGCCTGCCATTTAAGAGAAGGTGAGTGATATGGGATCTGTGGCAGTGATAAATAGTGCCAACATTATAACTTGTGAATTCATTTCTAAAACTCTAGGCAAAATTAACTTTCTTCCATTATATCTTTTATTTATTCTGGAATGAGAATAAATGGATGAAAGTATCATTGGGAAATGTATGAATTAACTTATAAATCAGTTAACCATGAAGTTAATGAATATGTTTAATAGTGTATAGAATAGATTTTGGAAATCTTCGGAGATTAATAGAACTATCACAAGATAAACATCCCTAAAGCACTATTTGGAGGAGCTCTGTCTCATTATCTACCATACTAATAATTGTAACAACATTAGCTATCAGTTGTTCCCAATTATTAACTACCAGATAGTTATTAGCTACCCACTATGTGTTAATATGTGCAGATTCACTATACTTGCTTTTAGGTTGCATATTATGTACATTTATTATCTATCAGTATGGAGAGTTTCAAGGAACAGCCCATGATTGCCCAGCCAAAAGAGTGGAAGAGCTGAAATCAAACTAGCACACTCTGACATCACAAGAATATTCCTCATATCTATGTAAAACTATATATTATGGACACTGAGGAAAGATCTGCGTAAAATCTGGAATTGTACCTCATACTTCATTAAAAGTAAACAAACAGCTGGGCTGATATTATACCTGATGATGTAATGGCCAAATTTCTCAATCTCAGTCAAGTATTTGGGGAAAAAAATCCTTTCTGTTTGATTGAAAAGGTTTCTGAGACTTGAATGCTTGTATAATTTATCATCTTGAAGTTTTATATGAGAATCCAGTGTTTCTCTATTCACAGAATAAATTTCACAACTTTGGCATTTAAAATCTCCATAATCTGCTCTCAAATCTACCTTTTCAAGTTTAACCCCTATCATTCTCGATTGTACACCTATATTTATCAACACCTTCCATAAATGCACCCTTTTCTGTGATGTTTTATATACCTTTTAACTAAATTCCAATCCTCTTAAAACTTCCTTAATTCCATGAGCTAAAC
Organism: Sciurus carolinensis; assembly: GCF_902686445.1. Lineage (NCBI taxonomy): Eukaryota > Metazoa > Chordata > Mammalia > Rodentia > Sciuridae > Sciurus > Sciurus carolinensis. The sequence goes on from NC_062221.1 coordinate 46,943,469, forward strand.
ATAACATGCTTTGTTCTGAAGTTCTGAAAACCTTTCCTAATAATTCTTACAGCCCTTTCTACAGGATGTGTTTTACCATTACTGAATGCAGCTGCTCCCTGTTGTAAAGCAGTTTCTCAGGTGTCTAAGACCACAGCTGACTCAACTGTGCATGTGCCCCTTTTCCAGAGCTCAGAAAGGAAACTTATAGTTATGCTAATGGAATTAAGCAAATTAGAAATGAAAATGCTATAACAGTTTTTTTCTAGTTGTTTTATGTCTATATCTCAAGTCAAAGGAAGAAGTATAAAACCATATGAGAAATCCCATCATCAGAAGTACCTGCTTTTATAAAAGTAATTCATATATAGTAGATAAAAGGAAACATACAATACATGATACATTAATAAAGAGCTCTGTGTTCTTATATTTCCAGGATTCAACTACTATTATCAGCATTTTTAGACATTTGATTCATATTTTTATTGCTTTTTATTTCCCCAGACACAGAAACATGATGTTTTTAAAGAATTTTGTTTTTTCCCTCACCTAGTTTTCAATTAATTTCTTATAATAAATTATGCATTCTGGTTATCACTTTTATCATTTTGGGAAATATGATTCATGACTTAGACTTTCACTTTTTGTACATAAATAGACTAGAAAATTAACTTGTGTTACAAAACAGTTTTATATTGCTTATAGGTAATTTTCTACAATAAAACTTAAACAAAATTACTATTAAATTCTCATATACTAGGGTGATTCCAAAGTTCTTTAGAAAACTTTACATTTAATCTTTTCTGCAATTTAATAATTTAAAAAGCACCAAGTTTGGATCGAATAACAGGAAAAGCAAAGCAGTAGGGTGTCTAGACATAAACATTGAGACCTGCTGAATTTATTTATTTATTTATTTATTTTTAGTTGTAGATGGACACAATACCTTTATTTATTTATTCATTTTTATGTGGTGCTGAGAATTGAACCGAGTGCCTCACAGATGGCAGGCAAGTGCTCTACCAGTGAGTCACAACCCCAGTCCCAGAGGTCCACTGAATTTTGTTTGGCAATAGTAAATAGAGAGAGTTCGAGACCAGTGTTTTCCAATGGAAGTTTTGTGATAATGGAAATGCCCCATGTCTGTATTGTCCAATGTGGAGAATTGTTGCTGGATGTGGTTATTGAATACTTGAAATGTTGCTAATGATAATGAAGAAATTTATTTAGAATGTTTTAATGTTAATTAATTTAAATTTTAATGACCACGTGTGACACGTGAGTCCCTCCACCCCCTTGAACAATACAGGTCTAGGGAATGACGTGCAGAAGAGGCCAGGTGAGTACTGTACTTGAGGTCAGCAGCATGTGGCAGCTCAGGCCACTGGGCAACTGGGGTTGAGATGGTGGAGGAAGGAATAGGAGGATATCAAACACAAGTTTTCACTGCTTTATGATGGTCTTGAACTCCCCTTGCTCATCTTCAGAGGTATTTCAGTGTGGAGGAACAGATTAGAAGAGTTCTGGAGGTTTTTTTTTTTTTTTTTTTTTTTTTTCCTCCCAAATATTCATTCTACACTTGGTAAAAGTTTATTGAAGAACTACATAAAAACTGGGAAATTCTACTATTGATGTAAACACCTAAACAAATGTACCACTGGAAAAACATCATCGATGAAAGTGAATATGGAGAAATTTCATAATCCACATATCAACTTGGTATGGCAATGAGAAGAGACACAACTGAAATAAATTAACAATTGATATAAAAAATATTTGTTCATGTTTCAGCAAATAGGTATGCCCACATCTATGTATACTACACTGGCAAACTAAAGGAATGTTTTAAATATATTCTCTATTTTGACTTGGGTTTTACAGCTATAAAGGTAGCTATAATAACATACTACATATATGGCATATAAATAATATACAAGTTATACAATATTATTTTACATTTAAGATATATAACATATTAAAATATATATTAGTAATATATGAAATTATATTACATATAAAAAGTTTTGCAAATTATCAAAACAATTGTTGACAAAGTGATTTCAACATCAGAGATAAATGTTACTTTCATATATTCTATATCTCTTTTCTATTTAAAGTGTGTATCTGCTGGAAGTATAGTTCAGTGGTAGAACACTTGCCTCTCATGCATAAACCTCGTGTTTTGATCCTCAGCATGGCAAAAAAAAAAAAAGTGTGAGAATTTTAGGATAAGGTAAATGTCAATTACTCATTACTTTAGTATTCCCACTAGTTCAATGATATGATATGAATGTCGCCAATTACCATTTGCTGATATCCATCATAATGAGAACCTGTTAACTTAATGATAAGACAGGTGTTCATCATTTAAGGGACTCCTGAGGAGACTGCTCGATTAGTCATTAATAACATTTCGGAGACATTTTCCATTTATGGATTCCAGAAAGACTTGATTTCACTAGCATCCGGATCATAATGAGAAAAGTAAACAAACAAACAAAAAAAAATAAGTTAAATCAATTCTGGTATTTTTTAAAATAAATTTTAAATTAGGTCAGGATGATTAGTCTTTTGCATTTATGACTTCCAAAAATTTGTATGAATAAAATAACAATATAAGTAAAATAACAAGTCCTTTTACAAATGCTTATTACATTTTTTTAACAATTAAGCAGCATAATTAAAGTTCAATTTTGCTGAATATATACCTATAGGATACTATCCAGGTGCAGCAGACAGAAATAAAATATGCTTGTTTGCTAGAACTTTTGAAACAAAGTCACACTGTTTGGATGACTTAACAGAATTTTGTTACCTCTCAGTTCTGGAATCCAGAAATCCAAGATCAAGGTGTCATGCATGGTTGATTTTTTTTTTAATCTCTACACAGCCATCACCTGTATCTTCACATAATCTTCCCTCTATATATGTCTGTTCCCTAATGTTCTTTTATTATAAGAACACAAATCATACTGAATTAGGGTCCAACCTAATGAATTTATTTTAATTTAGTTACTTTTAGGAATACTCAATTACAAATACCATCACACTCTGAAATGCAAAGGGTTATTATTCATCTGCATGAATTTTAGGAAACATAATTTAGCCCATAATAGTTAGTACATCTTCAAAGTACACACTTATTAAAGAAAACAAGTGTAGATTTAAAATGTAAATAATTTCAATTTTTTAAAAGATCTCAAAATAGTGTAAGATATAGTTAAATTTAACTTGAAGGAATATTTCAGCTGAAGTTTGGAGAAAGGTACCCATGGCTTTAGGGAAGACATTAAATTTCATTTGAGTTTGATGGATTTGGCTAGAAAAGAGTAAGGAAATTGAATTAGTATAGTCAAATAAAATTAATAATCATGAAGTTAGAAAAATGAAAAATTATGTAAGAAAAAAATAAGTTCCCTGGGTCTAAGTTGGTTCCTGGAAGAAATAAGTGGTCTAACTGGTAAGACATTTTCAATTGAAGATTCCTTGGGGAGAATAAACCACACCTGCAGTGAAAAGCTCCACTCATCAGGAGCCCAGAGCAGATTATCTCTTTAGAGAAGGGTGTCCTGTTTTAGGAAATCAGAAAGATGAAACTCCAATTAGAATGGCTTTTATCAAGAACACAAACAATAATAGATGTCGGCGTGGATGTGGGGGAAAAGACACACTTTTACATTGTTGGTGGAGTTGCAAATTGATGCAGCCATCCTGGAAAGCAGTATGGAAATTCCTCATAAAACTTGGAATGGACCCACCTTTTGACCCAGTTATCCCATCCTCAGTTTAGACCCAAAGGACCTAAAATCAGCAAACTACATTAACACAGCCACATCAATGTTTATAGCAGCTCAGTTCACAATAGCTAGATTGTGGAACCAACCTAGATGCCCTTCAATAGACAAATGGATAAAGAAACTGTGGCATATATACACAATGGAACACTATTCACCGTAAAGTAGAATAATATTATGGCATTTGCAAATAAATGGATGGAATTGGAGAATATCATGCTAAGTGAAATAAGCCAAGCCCAAAAAACCAAAGGCCGAATGTTTTCCCTGATAAGTGGAGCATGATATACAATGGGGGTGGGGGTGGGGGATGAGAGAATAATGGGGGAACTTTAGAATATGTAGAAGGAAATGAGAGGGAGGGAGATATGAAAAATGGTGGAATGAGACAGACATCATTGCCCTATGTACATGTGTGATTAGACGAATGGTTAGAATCTGCATTGTGTACAACCATAGAAACAAAATTATGTACCCCATTTGTTGTCAATGAATCAAAATGCAGTTTGTAAAAAATTAAAAGCTAAATAAAAATAATAAAAAAATGATTTATATACCTGTTAAAAAAAAAAAGAAAGAAGAAAACAGAGAAGGAATCAAAAGGAAAATAATACAGAGAGAAAGCAAAGGTAAAATAATAGTAAATAATTTTTTAAGAAGTTGTGTAGATCACAAGCCATACAGGTGATTGGGGGACTTTGGAGATTTTCTTTAAGAGACTAAGCCAGAAACCTCACCCCATATGCAGTTAGATGAGAACAGAATCACCAGATGATGAGCACAGGTACCCCTGTTCCTTACCTACAGGGTACACGAGACAGCCTTTTGTGAAAGTTGAAGGAATGTATCACATCAGCCATACAGGAAGTTAGTGTAAGTTACTATTAAACTATAAGAAGAAAATATTCATGACTTCTCTATATGTAATTTGAAGATGGAAATGCCTTCCTAAGGACAAAAATATAAACAGATATAGTGAAGAAATGCCCAGTAAAAGCTCATAATTTCAAATCATAAAATGAAAAGGGACATGGTAAATATATAGAGGGCCAATTAAGATCTAAAATGAAAGTGAATCAAATTAGAAGAATAGGGAAAAATCATGAATAAGCAATTAAGAAAAAACAATAGTCAATAACTACACACAATAAAAACAAATTAAATAAATGCAGATTAACAAGAATAGTAACATTAAGAGATTTGGGGCTTTCATTTGGGTAAAAATATCAGCTAAGGTATGAATAACATAGTTTGAAGTTAGGTTAAAAATACATTTTTTCAGAGGAAGGTACTAAAATACTACCAGGAAATTTACAGTGTTTTCTTATTTAGCCCTTATCATAGCCTTCTGAGTCAGGTAGTACAGCACCCTGTTTTATAAATAAGGAAACTTGAGTCCAGAGGTCTTTTAAGTTGTGAAACATAAAATAGCTAGTCATAGCTAAACTCAAGCTACATCACATGTTTATTATTAGATCTCACTATCCCTGTTCTTTCTACAGTGCTACACAGTATTACTGTAGTACAGGAGGATCATTAGAGATATTTAGGAATCAACATGGTGAAATCATTAAGAAAAATAATTAGGGTATTAAAAATAAGGATTTGTGTATAAGTTTAAAAACAAAGTCATCTAGAGAAAAAAATTATACTACAGGTTTTTGTATGTCAGTTATAAAATTTATAATCTCTGCTAAACCTGCAGTATAAATGTTAAACTTACTATCATGGTGTCACTATTTATGCCTTGTGCCTGATGCCTGAATTTTTCAGTAGCTATCCCATCCCACAATAAACGCCCTCCTTTCCATTTCAATGTGTATCATGCAAACAAGAAACTTACACTGACAGTGTTGGAGAAACCAGTTTGAGGCAAATACAGTGTGGATTTAATCTGCCAACCCCATGGGATCAAGACTCCCTTCTCACAGTGCCCTAAGCAAGGATTTGCGTTGCTCATCCGTGGGCAAGTCTACAGTGAAACCTCAACAAGCAGGGAACTACTAAAATCTGCATTAAATCATCTCCAGGAAACTGGAAGACAGTATAAGCAAGTGTCTTTTCCCTTAAAATAACTTAAATCCTGAAAACATCTGGTTTCACATTACAAAGGCACAACTTGTTTTCTTTATTTGTTTTTAGGTTTTCTTTTCAATTACAGAAGTAATCCCAAAATGAGACAACGAAATAGTTCCTGTATAGTTTTGTAAACACCATTGTAATGCACTGCTTTCATGGCCCCGATATAACTTAGTGTGCTTGAAAAAAAAAAGTGTATTTTTTCTTTATACTCAAAGTTGTATATTATTCTTTGAACATTCATAAATATGGTATGGAATTTTAAAAGCTGAACTACATTGAAACAAATCAATATGCTGTTCATTCATGATATAAAAGGGAATTTTTTAGAAATTCCTAGTTTTCAGATCATGAATCCTAATCACTATACTGCACAGGTTTTAAGTGACCCTCAAAACATAGCAATCCTGAAAATTAAATAGAACACATATTCCAGAGTAATTCGACAGGCAATTCTCAGGATTCAGATGCATCTGTACTTCAGCCTTGTAGTTTTGTTTTTTTTTTATAATGAACAAATATAAAAGTAAGAGCAAAAGATGGATACCTTTACACCTAAAATTGATTTTGGAGAATTTCCAGATTATTCTTGTTGTATTGGATTTACAAGAAACTATAGATTACCATTTTTCTGCTCATTCTATAGGTAAAACAACTAGATTTGAATATACTTGTCATATACTTGTCATACGGAAGTTTTGAGCCTTCCATCAAAATCTATCCCTCTTGAATCAGGTAAACCTGAACATTGCCATGTAACAACTATGAATTTCCTGAAGAAGGTAGGCAACACATAGTGGTGGCTCATTTCCTTTCTGTTTTTTGTGGAAAATGTGTAGGCAGATGCAGCTCTAAGTGATGTATTCATTAGCACATACGAGTTTCCTATAATATTTTAAGAGTTACACCAAGCCCACAAAGGTATGTCTACGTAACCTAGTTTGATAAGAACTGATCACTCTATTTCTTATATATGCAGACACACATGTCAAATTTGGGGGGATTTTCTTTATACTTATCATATTATACTACATAAAGATCTCTTCCCACTTTTGAAAAGATGGCAAATAATTTCACCTTGCTTGGTAATTTTCTTGTCAGAGTAAATTTCAGTCAGTATATTGAATCCAACAGACTGCTATAGTTATTTTGTCTAAAACACAAAGCCCTCGTTTTTCTGGTTTTACTAGCCTTCCTGATTTCATCTTGAAAGAAATTCTTCAGTCATGTGCCGCCTCCAAACTACATTGCCTCTTCAGTGTAAAGCATTCTAAGACTTCACTGAAATATCTATGAAAACCTCAACATTAATTTCTCAATAAATCTGAGCTATTTTGTTTCTATTTTAAGATGATTCCTTTCCTGACTCTTAGAAACATTCACATATTACAGGAAGTTTGGTTTGGAGATTGAAGTGCCAGTTATATGCAATTTATGACACATCACCAAAGCAAGGTAAGACCAGTTTTCATTGAAAAACAACTCACAAATGCCTATTGAGCACTTCTCCATGGGGAGAAATATAGGTTAGATATAACTTAAAGAATTGTAAGTCAGATTCCCTGGCCTGAAGAATTCAAAAATTACTGAAAATTAGATAAATGGTATTCCAAAGCTGATCAAAGATGCACACTAACACTCAACATGACCTTATGAAAATGCCAAAAAGTAGTTATCTACAAAGTGCATATGATTGTCTAGCTTTAGCTGAAGAAGATTCTGCACAGGGAGCTATAACAGCAGAGATTAAACATGGCTAATCAATCTGAACTATTTCCTTAAGAATGGCAAGAGAGGATATAATATTGAGGGTTTCCCTTGACAAAGTTTGATTAGGACTTGAAGTGGGGAATATAATTGCCTCATGTCTGTGAAGCAAAGCTAATTGTTTTTCTAATTTCATAGGTATTTGGGGGGCAAACACAGGAGATATTTATTGTTTAACTCAGTCTTAGAAGAACAATAGAAATCTCCAGGAATTTGTCCCTTTCAAGATATTTAACTGGATAGCAAAGTGGAGAAAGTTTATCCAATTCAAACATGGTCTTAACTGAATCCATATGTAAATTTGCAAAGCAATGATGCATGCTAAGGCAACCAGGGACATTTATAACCTGAAGAGAAAACAATCCCACTCATTGACATTACAATCTAATAGAGAAGGTCACTTAATCACACAGTAATATCCATGACCTTCAGGAAAGGAAAGGAATCACTGTCAGACTCATGGATATTAATATTGTTTTAAAAATCAAAAATAAAAGATGAAGTTGCTTAGAATATATTTATTACATCTACAAAAATAAGGACTGGTTTATATATCTTTAACATATTTGGAATAAGAATGATATTATTTAAATCCACATGTCTTGTTTGGTAACATCTATACTTTATCTAGGTTGTTTTTATTTAATATATTCAACAAGGCATTTTATAATGATAATATATATTATGTGCTTTTCAACTATAAAGCATTACACTAATGACACTGCACACACTGCATCCAAATCCTCTAATAGCTTCAAAATTTTTCCATAAACTCATCTTCCCTCAGTAGAAATGATCCCCAATGTAGTTCTCTCCAGCATCAGGCTTTACATCAGAAAAACCAAATTCCCTGGAGAAAGGAATGAAGAATATTTCCTATAGTATAGCAATTTCAGATTTCTCAAGCTCCTTCAAGAAATCTTTTTATTCTTACCTCCTGATATCTATTGACTTTAAATTCAACATTTAATCCACCTTATGTGGATTATATGTAGTTATATGAGATTACATACTGGTTTGTGTTAATGAATGCACCACTGTTGTTATTACCATCATCACTGATTAGGAGAAATGTTGAGAGACCAAGAGGAACAGGTGGGCAAAAAGAAATGTAGTACAGAATTTATTCTCAACCTTTCTGTAAAATTCCTTTTTATAACCCTTTTTTTAAAAAATCTCTTATAAGTCTTCTAATTTATAACTACATGAATCTTAACTGGAACAGTTATCAACAATTTTGGCCCATACCAATAATTTCAAGCTACACAAAAACTGTCTGGGGCAATTTACTGATGAGTAGCCAATACAATATGTTATAGATTTAATAATTGAAAAAAATAGCACCTGAAATGCACAGTCAATCCAGCAATTGTGTAGAAATAATCAAAACCATACCATACTACCAAAGACATGGACACCTAGGCAATCAGTTTTCTTTGGCCATCTTCTCAATCATATATTTTTCTCCTGGAATGACTATGTGGTCAACAGATTTGTGTATAAAGACGATTGAAATGACTGTTCTAAAATTTAACTATTTTAATCACAAATAGGAAAGTGGCATTTTAAGTACTTTTCATTTAAATTTATTTTCCAGAGCCTTGATATAAAATAAGAAAAACAAGCAAGGCTTGTTAAAATTTGCAAACTTAACTTTTCAAGAAGATTTTCACAAATGAAAGCTATCCAATGAAGAATTATACTAACTCAGTAGGAGTCAAGGAGAATTGTAATTGGAATCATTTAAGTAAGGAATGTTTTAATTTTACTTTTAATTTCATTTCTAATATCCTTCAAAAAATACTTCACATAATCAGAAGTTTTCTTTATAATAAGTTTTCTATTAATGCTGGGACAGCTATATTTCTGCCAATCTTAGGGGCAGAAGGAGGAATTAAATTATTTTCTAACCAGTATATGGAAACACATTACCATATAAAGAGCAAACATCTATAAGTAAATAAATAAATAATCCCTGAAAGTCTTATTTTAGAATAGTCATCACTACCAAATTCTATCATCTACACAATGGTATTTTTCAACAAGAACATCTTCTCCTACTACTAGATAAGGTGGGTCCTTGTAATATACTTTTAAGAAAATTCTGTCTTGACCCAATTCTGAGGCTCTGGCTAAAAGCAGATCAGTTAGTTCTCTTGAGCCATCAAGAAGTTTGCACCCCAACCTCTTCTCTTGTTGTACTTTCATAATCCAGGATACTTTGCACCTTTCTTAAACAACCCCAGGTATCAATATGTAGGGAAAGTTCTCACCACCTGGAGCCCACAAAATTATAAAAATTATCCAATGAACAGAGAAATGGGGAAACCTAGTAGAAGCCACCATGCTAGGCATATATAAGCTGCTCCTGAAGCTCTAGCTTACTGTGACTGGTCCTCAGCACAACCCCCTGTGTGGCCCTACCTGACAGTCTTCTCTTGGCTGGAGGAGTACACAATAGAGTCTCTCATCAGTTCAGGTGGAACTGTGCTGTGTCCTATCATCATCAGAAAAAAAGAAAAAACTTCAAATCTTTTAAAAATGGTCTCTGGGCACTGAAATCATCATGAATAATTGTCAATAGGACAAGATAGTCACTCTTATTTGTGAAATAATTTTACTCTGTTTTCATGCTTATACCTAAATGGACATCCTGTGTTTGAGAAAGTCATAATTTCATTAATGTTCTGCTGAAATATTTTTGCACAAATGTCCCTTGTTACAAGACAGTATATTGATGAGTTCTGACATTCCAAGTTTAAATGCTAGCAACCTTTCTTATTCTCATCTACTGAAACAATATTTTTTAAAAAGAAAAAGAAGCAAATATAATGTTTTAATCTAATCACATTCCAATGTTTTCATATAAGCACAGTTACTATCATAACATAGATATATTTTAACTCTTTAAATTCCTGTCCTGTACTTATGTGGGTATGTCTCCATGTCTTCTATCCTATACCATTAGTTTAACTATTTTGGTGCCAATACCATGCCATTTTTGTTACTATTGCTCTATAGTAGAGTTTAAGGTCTGGTATTGTGATACCTCCTGTATCACTCTTCCTGCGCAGAATTCCTTTGGCTATTCTGGGTCTTTTGTTCTTCTAGATGAATGTCATGATTGCTTTTCCTGTTTCTATGAGAAATGTCATAGGGATTTTAATTGGAATTGCATTAAACCTGTATAGCACCTTTGGGAGTACAGTTATCTCATACTAGACAAAGGAGTCAAAAACACGCAATGGAGAAAAGAGCCTCTTCAACAAATGGTGCTGGAAAAACTGGAAATCCACATGCAGTAAAATGAAATTAAACCCCTATCTCTCACCCTGTATAAAACTCAACTCAAAATGGATCATGGATCTAGGAATTAGATCTCAGACCTTCAGCAAATAGAAGAAACAGTAGGCCCAAAACTCCATCACTTTGGCTTAGGACGAGACTTCCTTATCAAGACCCCCATAGTGAAAGAAATAAAAGCAAGAATCAGTAAATGGGATAGATTCAAACTAAAAAGCTTTTTCTCAGCACAGAAAACAACTAATAATGTAAAAAGAGAGCCTACAGAGTGGGAGAAAATCTTTTCCACACATACTTCAGAGAGAGCACTCATCTCCAAAGTTTATGAAGAACTTAAAAAACTTTACACCCAAAATACAAAGAACTCAATCAACAAATGGGTTAAGGAAATGGGCAGACACTTCTCAGAAGAAGATATTCAGGTGATCAACAAATATATGAAAAAGTGTTCATCATCCCTAGTAATTAAAGAAATGCAAATTAAAATCACCCTAAGATTTTATCTAACTCCAATTTGAATGACTATTATCAAGAACATAAGCAATAATACGTGTTGGCATGAATGTGGGGAAAGAGGCACACTCATAGACTGCTGGTGGAGTTGCAAATTGGTGCAGCCACTCTGGAAAGCAGTATGGAGATTCCTCAGAAAACTTGGAATGGACCCACCATTTGACCCAGCTATCCCACTCTTCCGTTTATACCCAAAGGACTTAAAAATCAGCATACTACAGGGATGCAGCCACATCAATGTTCATAGCACTTCAATTCACAATAGGTAGATTGTGGAACCAACCTAGATGCCCTTCAATTGACGAATGGATAAAGAAACTGTGGTATATATACATAATGAAATATTACTAAGCCATAAAGAAGAATAAAATTATGGCATTTGCTGGTAAATGGATGAAGTTGGAAAATATCATGCTAAGTGAAATAGGCCAAGCCCAAAAAGCCAAAGGCCAAATGTTTTCTCTGATAAGTGCATGACAATATATAACAAGTGGGGGTGATGAGGGGAAGAGAAGAATGAAGGAACTTTGGAAGGTGTAGGGGAAAATGGGGTGGAAGGGGGTGGAGGACAGAAAGATAGTAGAATGAAACAGACAGTATTACCCTTTGTATATGTATGATTACATGTATGGTGTGAATGTATTGTGTACAACCATAGAAATAAAAAGTTGTACCCCATTTGTGTACAATGAATCAAAATGCATCTGTAAAAATAAAAAAAAGATTTTAATATTAATAAAAATAAATAAATAAAATATAAATAAATAAATTTCTTGTCCTTTCTAATATGTTGCACATTACTATGTATAGAGAGTATAGCTATATAGGCAGTTCCACCTACCACCATGTTGTTGCCCACTGCCAGCTGCCACTTGCCACTGCTCCATCTCCAAGTGTCAGCAGCCATCATCTTGGGACATTGCCCAGCTGCCATCAACATGTTGAGATGCCGCAGTCTCCTTTTTGGGTCACTGACTGGGACCTGGTCACTGACTGGGACCTGGTGTCCAGGTGCCTGCAGGTTTGCTGCTGCCACTGCCATCTCAGGATGCCGCCACCTCCTCTGGGAGCACTGACCAGAGCGTGGAGGTTCATTATCAAGGTGTCTGCAGGTTTGGTTACACCTGAGTTCTGCCTGCTGGGTATGTTAGTAGACACCATCTTGCTGTAGAGGCAGGAGAGAGCCAGGCTCTCCACACCTCTGTGAGTCATGAAGTGTGTGGGGACAGACAGAAGTGTCAACAGCAGTCAGAAGGTAGGTTGAGGTGTGAGGGTATCTTGCTCTCAGTTTTCCAGGCCAGCCAGTTTAGCAACCACTGGGTTTTTGCAGCCCACTAGGGTCACCACACACTGGGTCCCAGTTGCTGCTGAGTTTAGACATCCACAAATCCCCTGGTCCTGCCAGCTCCATCAGCTCTCTGGCACCCAATAGGACCCTTTGGCTCCCAATCCCCAGTCTTCCAACACACTCCCTAGCCATCAGCCCAGCATAGCACTCATGGCCAAATAGCCTACCTGCAGCTCTCAGTCCTGATCCACCCAAACAGAACAGCTCTGTTCTACAGGCACTTAGGTCCTGGTGCTCAACCCTCAGGACTACCAGGGAGAGAAATGCCTGACATCTTGTTATTTGGTTTAAGGCTGTATATTGTTTGCATTGGGTGCTACTACTATTGATATTCCCCTTTAAATGTGAGGTACTGGAAAACTTCAGAGACATTATAAGTCTCCACAGTGAAACTGTACTATTGCAGACCCACACTACTACATGCAAAGACACACAAAATAAGGGAGCAAATTGCCCCAAACAAACCAAGATGCTCCAATAATAAAATTCATTAAAAACACAGTAGAAGAAATGTCAGAGAAAGGGTTCAAAATGTACCTAGTTAAACTGATCTGTGACATAAAGGATGATGTAAGGAGTGAAATCAGAGATAAATTTCAGGAGGTGAAGGATTACTTTAGTAAAGAGAGATTATAAAAAAAAATCAAGCAGAAATTCTCAAAATGAAGGAATAAATAGACCCAATTAAAAATTCAATAGAAAGCATCACCAACAGAATAGATTACTTGGAAGACAGAACCTCAGGCAACAAAGACAAAATATATAATCTTGAAAATAAAGTTGACCACACAGAGAAGATGATAAGAAATCACGAACAGAACTTCCAAGAATTATGGTATAACATGAAAAGACCAAATTTAAGATTTATTGGGATAGAGGAAAGTGCAGAGATAGAAACCAAAGGAATAAATAATTTTTTCAATGAAATAATATCAGAAAGTTTCACAAACCTGAAGAATGAAATGGAAAATCAAATACAAGAGGCTTACATGACACCAAATGTATGAAATTACAACAGGTCCACACCAAGGCACATTATAATGAAAACGCCCAACATTCAAAATATAGAATTCTAAAGGCTGCTTGAGAAAAGCATCAGATTACATACAGGGTAAAACCAATACGAATATCAGCAGATTTCTCAACCCAGACCCTAAAAGCTAGAAGGTCCTGGAAAAACAAATACCAAGCTCTGAAAGAAAATGGATGCCAACCAAGAATCCTATATCCAGCATGATTTAGCTTCATGTTTGAAGATGAAATAAAAAAAACTTCCATGATGAACAAAAGTTGAAAGAATTAGCAACTAGAAAGTCTGCACTGCAGAATATTTTTAGCAAAACATTCCATGAGGAGGAAATCAAAACAAAAGTGAAAATCAGAAAAGGAAGAAACTACCTTAAAGGAAAAGGTAACCAAAGGAGATACTAATTCAAATTGAAAACCAGAAATAAGCCAAATGAATAGGAATATAAATCATATGTCAAAAATAACACTGAAAGCTAATGGTCTAACCTCATCAATCAAAAGACGTAGACTGGCAGATTGATTTAAAAAAAAAGACCCAACAATATTCTGTCTCCAAGAGACTCACCTCATAGGCAAAGACATCCACAGACTGAAGGTAAAAGGATTGGGAACAAACGTATCATTCACATGGATCGTGTAAACAAGTAGAGGTTTCCATCCTCATATCAGATAAAGTGACTGCATGTCAAAGTTAGTCAGAAGGGACAAAGAAGGACATTTCATACTGATTAAGGGAATCTTACATCAACAAGACATAATAAGCCTAATTATTTATACCCCAAATAATGGAGCATCTACATACCTCAAACCCTTTTTAATTTCAAGAAACAAATATACCACAACACTATAATACTGTGTGACTTTAACACACTTCTCTCACTACTGGATAGATCTTCCAAACAAACACTAAATAAAGAAACTATAGAACTAAATAATGTAATTAATAATTTGAACTTAACAGACATATATAGAATTTTTCATCCATTAACAAGTGAATAAACTTTCTTCTCAGGAGCACATGGATCATTCTCTAAAATAGAGCATACCTTATAACACAAAACCACTCTCACCAAATATGAAAAATAGAGATACTAGCTTGCATTCTATCAGATCACAAAGGAAAGAAATTAGAAATCAACAATAAAATAAAAAATAGAAGCTACTCGAAAACCCAGAGACTAAATAACATGCTATTGAATTATGAATGGATAGAAGAAATCAGGGATAAAATTTAAAAAAAATACTTAGAGGTAAATGAGAACAACAATACAACATATCAAAATCTCTGGGACACTATGAAGGCAGGGTTGAGAGGAAAGCTCATTGCATTGAGCTCATTCATTAAAAGAATAAAAGTCAACAAATACAAGACCTAACATCACATCTCAAAACCTTAGAAAAAGACGAACAAATCAATACCCAAAGCAATAGAAGATAGGAAATAATTAAAATCAGAGCTACAATCAATAAAATTGAATGAAAAGAAATAATTTAAAAAATTGACAAAACAAAAAGGTGATTCTTTGTAAAAATAAATAAAACTGATAAATCCTTAACCATGCTAACAAAGAGTAAGACAGAGAAAACTCAAATTACTAAAATTCATGCTGAAAAAGAAAATATCAGAACAGACACTAATGAAATAGAGAAGATAATTAGAAACTATTTAGAAAATTTATAATCCAATAAACTAGAAAATCATGAAGACATTGACAAATTTCTAGACCTAACATATGACCTAAACAAACTCAATTAGGAGAACAAAACAGACATGTGGACCTGTGGTACAGTATAGAAGACACAGAAGCAAACCCACAGAAACACATTTATCTCATACTAGAGAAAGGTACCAAAAACATTAATTGGAGAAAAAATAGGCTCTTCAACAAATGTTGCTAAGAAAACAGGAAATCCATACATAGCAAAATGAAATTCAACCCCCATCTCTCACCCTGCACAAAACTGAACTCAAAGTGGATCAAAGATTTAGGCACTAGACAAAGACCCTGTGCCTAGTAGAAGAAATACTAGGCCCAAATCTTCACATCCTCTTAGGAACTGACTTCCTTAACAAGTCTTCTAAAGCACAGGAAGTAAGATCAAGAATCAACAAAACAGAAGGAGGTCCAGCCCCAGCCAACATCTGCCATCTACCACGCCAAGAAGGCTGAGCCCAGCCACTAGACCCAGTGCCGCTGATGCATGTGCTTCTCCCGCACCTAGGAGGCCCAGCCCCAGCACTCCATCACCCTTGCCTCAGCCTGCAGTCTAGCACCCACCCCAAGGCCTGTGCCACAGAACGTGGTCTAGCATCTGCAATGCGGTTGACTATCTATCAAAATGTGGGGGCACCTCTGCCCTCTAGCACGGATTATTCCTGACCTGGAGGCCACCATCCCTAGAGGGGCAGCACTCTTCTTGGAACACCGCATTATCAAGTTCCTCCCAGGCAACAGGCGACTGAAGACTATGAGGTTTGAGTAGTACAGTATAGTTTTATTGTAGATTTTTTTTAGTAGTAGTAGCATTATGATTATTCCTTGTATACCTACTATTATTCCTACTTTCCTTTTATTAATATTTTTCTCACCCTCTCTATTTTCCTCTTATCTATCTCTCTCCTTGGAGACTCTTTCTCCCTTTTCTCATGCTACCAACCAATTTCTTTTAATTCCACTTTCACTACTCCAATGACATAGTACCTGTATGACTCACTTCTCATTTCATTAATGTTTTATCCTAAACCCCTCCTCATCCTCTATATCCACCATTAGAAATTGTGGTCCTGGGAGGATCCAAGATGGTGGAATAGAGGGGGACTGCATCTCCTGTAGCTCCAGAACGCAGGATTCAAGAAGGGGAGGTATTGAGAAACTCGGACCAACATAGAGCCGTGGGGTGAGTCTCTTCCACAGGGTGAAGCTTGGCCCGGGCAGCAGGCCCAGACAGGGGCAGCTTCTCAGAACAGGGCAGGGCAGCGAGAGTCCTCCCAAAGCAGTCCAGCTCTCTCTGGCGCCAGGTTCGATCCATAGCCAGCTTCTAGGAGCAGGCCTGCCCAGTGAGAGCTTCTCCGCAGAGAGCCAACCCCAAGCCCTGAACCAAGCAGCAGGTCATGGCCTGCAGGCAGCTTCTCAAACCAGGGCAGGGCAGCGAGAGACTCCCCCAAGCGGCCCTGCACCCTCCCACGCAGGCCTGGTCCACAGCCATGTTCTCACAGCAGGTCCGCCCAGTGAGAGCCTTTCTGCACAAAGCTAACCCTAAGCCTGGGACCCAGCAGCAGGCCCCAGCCCAGAGGAGGCTTCTGGGACCAAGGCAGGACAGGGAGAGGCTTTCCCCTAGCAGCCTGGCTCCCTTAGGTGGGGGCAGGGCCTGTCTATAGCCAGCTTCTAGGGATAGAACCACCCAGGTGAGAGGATTTCCAAGCAGAAACAGCCCCCAGCCCTGAACCCAGTAGCAGGCTAGGTGCAGCATTCATCAGAAGCACTGAATTATCAAGTTCCTCCAAGAATTCAGGCTACTGAAGGCTGGGAGGTGATATACTGGAAATCTACAGGGACACTATAAGCTAATAGAGGAAATCTGCAATATCTCAGAGTCCCACTGATATCTGACCAATATGAGAAAACAAGGGAAGAAAATATCCCAAACAAATGTAGATACTATAAAAATAAAACCCAATGACAGCACAGCAGAAGAAATGTCAGAAAGGGAGTTCAGAATGTACATAATTAGAACAATCAGGGAAGCAAATGAGGAGATGAAAGAGCAAATGCAGGCATTGAAGGAAGAGATGAAAGAGCAAATGCAGGCATTAAATGATCGCACCAATCAACAGTTAAAAGAGCAAATACGGGAAGCAAGAGATCATTTCAATAAAGAGTTAGAGACACTGAAAAAAAAAACAAACAAACAAAAGGAAATCCTTGAAATGAAGGAAACAATAAACCAAGTTAAAAACTCCATAGAAAGCATAACCAATAGGATAGAACACCTGGAAGACAGAACCTTAGACATTGAAGAAAAATATTTAATCTTGAAAACAAAGTTGACCAAACAGAGAAAATGGTAAGAAATCATGAACAGAATCTACAAGAATTATGGGATATCATGAAAAGCCCAAATTTAAGAATGATTGGGATTGAGGAAGGCTTAGAAAACAAACCAAAGGAATGAACAATCTATTCAATGAAATAATATCAGAAAATTTCCCAAATCTGAAGAATGAAATGGAAAACCAGGTACAAGAGGCTTATAGGACTCCAAATATACAAAACTAAAACAGACCCACACCAAGGCACATTATTATGAAAATGCCTAACATACAAAATAAAGACAGAATATTAAAGGCCGCGAGAGAAAAGAATCAAATTACATTCAGCGGGAAACCAATAAGAATATCAGCAGATTTTTCAATCCAGACCCTAAAAGCTAGAAAGGTCTGGAACAACATTCACCAAGCCCTGAAAGAAAACAGATGCCAACCAAGAATCTTATACCCAGCAAAACTTACTTTCAGATTTGACGACAAAATAAAATCCTTCCATGATAAACAAAAGCTAAAATAATTTACAAAAAGAAAGCCGGCATTAGAGAACATTCTCAGCAAAATATTCCATGAGGAAGAGATGAAAAACAACGATGCAAATCAGCAACGGGAGGAACTAGCCTAAAGGAATAGCCAAATAAAGGAGAAACCAAATCATGTCAAAAACAAAAATGAGTCAAAGGACTGGGAATACAAATCATAACACAATAATAACCCTGAACCTTAATGGCCTGAACTCATCAATTAAAAGACATAGACTGGCAGATTGGATTAAAAAGAAAAATCCAACAATATGGTGCCTGCAAGAGACTCATCTCATAGAAAGAGATACCCACAGACTAAAGGTAAAAGTATGGGAAAAAACATACCATGCACACGGTCACAGCAAAAAAGCTGGAGTATCCATCCTCATTTCAGTTAATATGGACTTCAAGCCAAATCTAGTCAGAAGCATAAAGAAGGACATTACATACTGCTTAAGGGAAGCATTTATCAGCAACACATAACAATCATAAATATCTATGCGCCAAACATTGGCTCATCCATGTACGTCCAACAAATCCTTCTCAATTCCAGAAATCAAATAGACTACAACATAATAATACTAGGCGACTATAACACACCTCTCTCACCACTGGATAGATCCTCCAAACAGAGATTAAATAAAGAAACCATAGATCTCAAAAACACAATCAACAATTCAGACTTAACATACATATGTAGAATATACTATCCAACCAAAAAAGAATACACTTTCTTCTCAGCAGCACATGGATCCTTCTCTAAAATAGACCATATTTTATGCCACAAAGCTACTGTTAGCAAATATAAGAAGATAGAGATACTACCTTGTATTCTATCAGATCATAATGGATTGAAATTAGAAATAAATGACAGAATAAACAACAGAAACTTCTCCAATACCTGAAAAATAAATAATACGTTATTATACAGTGAATGGATAACAGAAGACATCAAGAGGGAAATTTAAAAATTCTTAGAAGTAAACGAGAACAAAAATACATCATATCAAAATCTCTGGGACACTGTGAGAGCAGTACTTAGAGGAAGATTTATTTCATGGGGTGCATTCAACAAAAGAAGTAAAAATCAACAAATAAACGACTTAACACTACAGTTCAAAGCCCTAGAAAAAGAAGAGCATACCAAAAGCAAAAGGAGTAGAAAACAGGAAATAGTAAAATAAGAGCCAAAATCAACAAAATTGCAACAAAAGAAAGAATCAAAAATATGAACAAAACAAAGAGTTGGTTCTTTGAAAAAATAAACAAAATTGATAAACCCTTAGCCACACTAACAAAGAGAAAGAGAGAGAAAACTCAAATTGCCAAAATTTGGAATGAACAAGGAAATATCACTACAGACACGAGTGAAATACAAAACATAATTAGAAGCTATTTTGAAAATCTATATTCCAACAAAACAGAAAACCTCAAAGACATCAATAAGTTTCTAAAGACATATGAATTACCTAAACTGAATGAGGATGACATACACAACGTAAATAAATCAACTTCAAGCAGTGAAATAGAAGAGGTCATCAAAAGCCTACCAACAAAGAAAAGTCCGGGACCAGATGGGTTCTCAGCTGAGTTCTACAAAACCTTTAAAGAAGAGCTCATTCCAATACTCCTCAAAGTATTCCATGAAATAGAAGAGGAGGGAACGCTCCCAAACTCATTCTATGAAGCCAATATTACCCTGATACCTAAACCAGACAGAGACATATCGAGGAACGAACATTTCAGACCAATATCCTTAATGAACATCGATGCAAAAATTCTCAAAATTTCAGCAAATTGCATACAAAAATATATTAAAAAGATAGTGCACCATGATCAAGTCTGTTTTATCACAAGGATGCAAGGTTGTTTCAACATCCAGAAATCAATAAGTGTCATTCACCATATCAACAGACGTAAAGTTAAGAATCACATGATTATTTCAATAGATGCAGAGAAAGCATTCAATAAAATACAATATCCCTTCATGCTCAAAACACTAGAAAAAATTGGGATAGTGGGAACATTCCTTAACATCATATAGACCATCTACGCTAAGCCCATGGCCAATATCATTCTAAAAACTGAAAGAATTCCCCCTAAAAACTGGAACAAGGCAGGGATGCCCTCTTTCACCTCTTCTACTCAACATCATCCTTGAGACTCTAGCCAGAGTAATTAGACAAACCAAAAAAATTAAAAGGATTCGAATTGGAAAAGAAGAACTCAAACTATCCCTGTTCACTGATGACATGATTATATATTTAGAGAAACCCGGAAATTCCACGAGAAAATGTTTAGAACTCATAAGCGAATTCAAAAGTAGTAGGTTACAAGATCAATGCTCATAAATCCAATGCATTTTTATACATAAGTGATGAATCTTCAGAAAGAGAAGTTAGGAAAACTACCCCATTCACAAAAGCCTCGAAAAAAATAAAATACTTGGGAATCAATCTCACAAAAGAGGTGAAAGACCTCTACAGTGAGAACTACAGAACACTAAAGAAAGAAATTCAAGAAAACCTTAGAAGATGGAAAGATCTCCCATGTTCTTGGATAGGCTGAATTAGTATTGTCAAAATGGCCATGCTACCAAAAGTGCTATACAGATTCAATGCAATTCCAATTAAAATCCCAATGACATACCTCACAGAAATAGAGCAAGCAATTATGAAATTCATCTGGAAGAATAAGAAACCCAGAATAGCTAAAACAATCCTTAGCAGAAAGAGCAAAGCAGGGGGTATCACAATACTAGATCTTCAACTCTACTACAAAGCAATAGTAACAAAAACAGCATGGTACTGGTACCAAAATAGACAGGTAGATCAATGGTACAGAATAGAGGACATGGACACAAACCCAAATAAATACAATTTTCTCATACTAGACAAAGGGGCCAAAAATATGCAATGGAGAAAAGATAGCCTCTTCAACAAATGGTGCTGGGAAAACTGGAAATCCATATGCAACAGAATGAGATTAAACCCCTATCTCTCACCCTGCACAAAACTCAACTCAAAATGGATCAAGGACTTCGGGATCAGACCAGAAACCCTTCATCTTATAGAAGAAAAATTAGGTCCAAATCTTCAACATGTCGGCTTAGGATCAGATTTCCTTAACAGGACTCCCATAGCACAAGAATAAACGCAAGAATCAACAACTGGCATAGATTCAAACTAAATAGCTTTCTCTCAGCAAAGGAAACTATCAGCAATGTGAAGAGAGAGCCTAAAGAGTGGGAGAAAATCTTTGCCACTCATACTTCAGATAGAGCACTAATTTCCAGAATATATAAAGAACTCAAAAAACTCTACACCAAGAATACAAATAACCCAATCGACAAATGGGCTAAGGAAATGAACAGACACTTCACAGAAGAAGATCTACAAGCAATCAACAGATAATGAAAAAATGTTCAACATCTCTAGTAATAAGAGAAATACAAATCAAAACTACCTTAAGATTCCATCTCACCCCAATTAGAATGGCGATTATCAAGAACACAAGCAACAACAGGTGTTGGAGAGGATGTGGGGAAAAGGAACACTCATACATTGCTGGTGTGGCTGCAATTAGTGCGGCCACTCTGGAAAGCAATATGGAGATTTCTCAGACAGCTTGGAATGGGACCACCATTTGACCCAGCTATCCCACTCCTTGGCCTATACCCAAAGGACTTAAAATCAGTATACTACAGAGATACAGCCACATCAATGTTCATAGCTGCTCAATTCACAATAGCCAGATTTGGAACCAACCTAGATGTCCTTCAATTGTTGAATGGATAAAGAAACTGTGGTATATATATACTTGGAATATTACTCAGCCATAAAGAATGATAAAATTATGGCATTTTCAGGCAAATGGATGAAACTGGAGAATATCATGCTGAGTGAGATAAGCCAATCTCAAAAAACCAAAGGACGAATGATTTCGCTGATAAGCAGATGATGACACATAATGGGAGGTAGGAGGGGTTAGTATTAGGGTTAGCATTAGTTTTAGGGTTAGGGTTAGGGAGGGTGGCAAGAATGGAGAAAGGAAGGACTGTATAGAGGGAAAAGAGGGGTGGGAGAGGTATGGGGGAAGGGAAAAAAGAACAGAATGAATCAAACAACATTACCCTATGTAAATTTATGATTACACAAATGGTATGCCTTTATTCCATGTACAAATAGAAACAACACGTATCCCATTTGTTTACAAGAAAAAAAAAAAAAAAGAAGAAGAAGTCCTACAAGTTAGTGCAAAGAAAAGCCAAACATGAACTCATATGAAGGACACTGTAAAAGTGGAGGAGATAATCATATTTTACCTGAGATAGCATTTCATCCTTGCATGACTGGTTGCATCTTTTAGATAGATGTGACCTTATTTGAAAGGAGTATTCTCTTACACAGCATGACTTTAAGACACATACTTCAGCTTATCTCTCAGGATAAAATTTTCATCTATGAATTTAAAGCCATTCTTTTTCCAAGGAATTTGTAGGAATCAGTGGCATTCTGATGTGTAATTTTCTTTTGGTGAAGTAAATGATTAAGTTAACAGAACTATAAAGTGGTAGACATTATGTTCTTAATACACAATCACCGGCACCTTCAAGTTTTATATTTTGGTTTCCTAAATAATAGTCTATTGAATTGACCCTAAGTCTATGGTACCTGAAGAACAGAAGAACAGAGATTTCTATTTCCATTTGTTCATGTAACAAATGGCACATTTGTTTCCAGGAGAATGGAAATTGAGATACTTGGGTACACTTTTGGTGCTTCTATTAAACTTACACAATGCATCTTATTTCTTGAGTCAATTTTCTCTCCACTTGAAATGAAAGATTTGGCTATCTAACTATATATTTAGTCTATTGTTATTATTTACATGACTCTGAAAATACTAATAAATTTGTTTGCTTAAAAAAAAAAAGAAATTGTGGTCCTTATTGTAAATCTGTTGGTTGTGCTGTAGATAATAATTGAACACATAATTTCTGTTTATTAAGACATTATGGTTAATATCTTAATAGGCACTATTTGAGTTAAGGATACATATTGTTTGTATTGTATGCTGCTAATATTGATCTCTCACTTCAAGGTGAGGTATTGGAAACCTGCAGTGACACTCTAAGTCTATAGGGGGGAAATGTAATACCTTGGATTCACACTGCTAGAGGGGAAGATACATGAACAACATGAGAAAACAAGTGAAAATAGTGTCCCAAACAAACCTAGATGATACATCAATAGAATCCAATGACAGCATGGCAGAAGAAATGTCAGAAAGGGAGTTCAGAATGTACATAATTAAAATGATCTGAGAAGCAAATGATGCAATGAGAGAGCAAATGCAGGCAATGAATGATCACACAATCAACAGTTAAAAGAACAACTGCAGGAAGCAAAAGATCATCTCAATAAAGAGGTAGAGATTCTGAAAAAACAAACAGAAATCCTTTAGAAGAAGGAAACAATAAAGCAAACTAAAAACTCAATAGAAAGCATAACCAACAGGCTAGATCACTTGGAGGACATAACTTCAGACAATGAAGACAAAATATTTAATCTTGAAAAGAAAGTTGACCAAACAAAGAGATGGTAAGAAATCATGACCAGAACTTATAAGAATTATGGGATATCATGAAAAGATCAAATTTAAGAATTATTAGAATTGAGGAAGGTGCAGAGAGAGAAAACAAAGGAATGAATAATCTATTCAATGAAATATTATCAGAAAATTTCCCAAACCTGAAGAATGAAATGGAAAATCAAATACAAGAGGCTTACATGACATCAAATATATGAAATTACAACAGGTCCACACCAAGGCATATTATAATGAAAATGCCCAACATAAAAAATATAGAATTTTAAGTGCTGCAAGAGAAAAGTGTCAGTTTACATACAAGGGGAAACCAATATGAACATCAGATTTCTCAGCCCAAATCCTAAAAGCTAGAAGGGCCTGGAACAACATATTTCAAGCTCTGAAAGAAAATGAATGCCAAACAAGAATGTTATACCCAGGATAACTTACTTTCATATTTGAAAACAAAATAAAATTCTTCCATGAAAAACAAAAGCAAAAAAAAATTTACAAGTAGAAAGCCTGCATTACAGAACATTCTCAGCAAAATATTCCATGAGTAAAAAATGAAAAACAACAGTGTAAGTAAGCAAAGGGAATAGCCAAAAGGAGAAACCAAGTCAAGTTAAAAACCAAAAATAAGGCAAAATGACCAGGAATACAAGTCATATCTCAATAATAACTCTGAAAGTTAATTGCCTAAACTCATCAATCAAAAGACACAGACTGGAAGACTGGATTAAAAAGAAAGACCTAACAATATGTTGCCTTTAAGAGATTCATCTCATAGAAAAAGACATCTACAAACTAAAGGTGAAAGAATGAGAAAAAACATACCACACACATGGACTCAGTAAAAAAGTGGGGGTATCCATCCTCATATCAGAAAAAGTGGACTTCAAGCCAAACTTACTCAGAAGGGATAAAGAAGGACATTTCATACTACTTAAGGGAAGCATAAATCAGCAAGATATAGCAATCATAAATATTTTGCTCCAAACAATGGCACATCCATGTATATCAAACAAATCCTTCTTGATTCCAGGAACTGAATAGACCACAACACAATAATACTAGGTGATGACTTTAACACACCTTTCTCACCATTGTACAGATCTTCCAAACAAAAACTGAACAAAGAAACCATAGATCTCAATAATACAAACAATAACTTAGACTTTAAATGACATATATAGAATATTCCATCCATCAATGAGCAAATACACTTTCTTCTCAGCAGCACATGGATCCTTCTCTATAATAGACCATATATTATGCCACAAAGCTACTCTTAGCAAATAGGAAAAAATAGAGATATACAATGTATTCTATCAGATCATAATGGAATGAAATTAGAAATCAATGATAAAATAAAAAGCAGAAACTACCCCAACATCTGGAGACTAAATAATACGCTATTGAATGATGCATGGATAAGGGAAGACATGAAGGGGAAGATAAAAAAATTCATAGAGGTAAATGAGAACAACAATAAAACATATGAAAATCTCTGGGACAATATGAAAGCAGTACTAAGAGAAAAATTCATTGCATGGAGCACAATCAGTAAAGAAGGAAGGGTCAACAAATAAACAACCTAACATTACAGTTCAATGTCCTAGAAAAAGAAGAACAAATCAACACCAAAAGTAATAGAATACAGGAAATAATTAAAACCAGAGCTGAAAATCAATGAAACTGAAACAAAAGAAACAATTCAAAAAATTGACAAGACAAAAAGTTGGTTCTTTGAAAAAAATTAACTAATAAAATAAATAATAATAATAATTAATAAACTAATAAAATAAATAATTAATAATAAATAAAATTGATAAACCCTTAGCCACACTAATGAAGAGAATGTGAGAGAAAACTAAAATTACTAAAATTGATGATGAAAAAGGAAATATCATGATACATACTATTGAAATACAAAACATAATTGCAAGCTATTTTGAAAATCTATACTCCAACAAAATAGAAAATCTCAAAGACATCAACAGGTTTCTAAAGACCTGTGACACACCCAAACTGAATCTAGAGGACATACACAATTTAAATAGATCAATTTCAAGCAATGAAATAGAAGCCTACCAACAAAGAAAAGTCTAGAACCAGATGGATTCATAGTCGAGTTATACAAGATCTTCAAAAAAGTACTGGTTCCAATACTCCTCCAAGTATTCCATGAAATAGAAGAGGAGGGAACAGTTCCAAACTCATTCTATGAAGCTAATATCCCCTGATACCAAAACCAGACAAAGACACAGCAAGGAAAGAAAATTTCAGATCAGTATCACTAATGAACATACATGCAAAAATTCTTAATAAAATTTTAGCAAATCACATACAAAAACATTAAAAAGATAGTGCACCATGATCAAGTGGGTTTCATCCCAGGGATGGAAGGTTGGTTCAACACCCAGAAAACAATAAATGTAATTCACCATATCAACAAACTCAAAGTTAAGAATCACATGATTATTTCAATAGAGGCAGAAAAAGCATTTGATAAAATACAGCACCACTTCATGCTTAAAACTCTAGAAAAAAATAGGAATAGTAGGAACATTCTTCAATATTGTAAAGGCCATCTATGCTAAGCCCACAGCCAACATCATTCTAAATGGAGAAAAAGTGAAAGCATTCCCCCTAAAAACCGGAACAAGGCAGGGATGCTCTCTTTCACCACTTCTATTCACCATCATTCTTGAAATTCTAGCCAGAGCAATTAGACAAACCAAAGAAATTAAAGGGATATGAATAGGAAAAGAAGAACTTAGACTACACCTATTTACAAATGACATTATTTTATATCTAGAGGAGCTGGAAAAGTCCACCAGAAAACTTCAAGAACTCATAAATGAATTCAGTAAAGTAGCAGGTTATAAAATAAACACTCATAAATCTAATTCATTTTCATTCATAAGTGATAAATCCTATAAAAAGAAATAGAAAAACTACCCCACTTACAATAGTCTCAAAAAAAAAAAAACAAAAATACTTGGGAATCCATCTAACAAAAGAGGAGAAAGACCTCTACAATGAAAAAAACAGACCACTACAGACATAAATTAAAGAAAACATTAGCACAAAGATGTCCCATGTTCTTGGATAGGCAGAATTAACATTGTCAAAATGGCCATACTACCAAAAGTGCTACACAAATTAAATGCAATTCCAATTAAAATCCCAATGATGTACCTCATAGAAATAGAGTAATAGAAAGTCTTTGGGAAGAATAAGAGACCCAGAATAGCTAAAGCAATACTTAGCAGGAATAATAAAGCAGGCGGTATCACAATACCAGAACTTCAACATACTACAGAGCAATAGTAACAAAAATGTCATGGTAGTGGCACCAAAATACACAGGTAGATCAAGGCTACAGAATAAAGGACAAAGAGACAAGCCCACATAAATACAGTTTTATCATACTAGACAAAGGTGCCAAAAACATACAATGGAGAAAAGATAGCCTCTTCAACAAATGGTGCTGGCAAAACTGGAAATCCATATGCAGCAAAATGAAACTAAACCCCTATCTCTCACCCTGCACAAAACTCAACTCAAAATGGATCAAGGACCTTGGAATCAGACCAGAGACCCTGCACTGCATAGAAGAAAATAATAGGTCCAAAACTTCATCATCTCAGCTTACAACCAGACTTCCTGAACATGAGTTGCAAAGCACAAGAAATAAAAGCAGGAATCAATAATTGGAATAGATTCAAACGAAAAAGCTTTTTCTCAGCAAAGGAAACAATCAACAATGTGAAGAGAGAGCCTACAGAGTGGGAGAAAATCTTTGCCACACACACTTGAGGACTAATCTCCAGAATCTACAAAGAGTTCAAAAAACTTTACACCAAGAATACAAATAACCCAATCAATAAATGAGCCAAGGAAATGAGCAGATGCTTCACAGAAGAAGATCTACAAGCAATCAACAGATGTATGAAAAAATGTTCAACATCCATCTCTAGTAATAAAAGAAATGCAAATCAAAACTACCCTAAGAGTCCATCTCACCCCAATTAGAATGGCAATTATCAAGAATACAAGGAACAATATGTGTCGGTGAGGATGTTGGGAAGAAGGTACACTCACACATTACTGGTGGGGTTGCAAATTGGTACAGCCACTCTGGAAGACAGTGTGAAGATTTCTTAGAAAACTTGAAATGGAACCACCATTTGACCCAGCTATGCTACTCCTTGGTCTATACTGAAAGGACTTAAAATTAGCATACTACAGTGACACAGCCACATCAATGGTTATAGCAGCTCAGTTCACAATAACTAGATTGTGGAACCAACCTAGATGCCCTTCAGTAGATGAATAGATAAAGAAATTGTGGTATATACACACAATGGAATATTATTCAACCATAAAGAAGAATAAAATTGTGGCATTTGCAGGTAAATGGATGGAGTTGGAGACTATCATGCTAAGTGAGATAAGATAATCCCATAAAAACAAAGACCAAACAATTTCTCTGATAAGTGGATGATGATACATAACAGTGGGTAGGAGTGAGGCAAGAAGGAAGGAAGGATGGATTGTATAGAGGAAAATGAGAGGTGAGGAGTGGGTGGGGGAAGGAAAAATAACAGAATGAGACAAGCATCATTACCCTATGTACTTAAATGATTATGCAAATGGTGTGACTCTACTTCATGTACAACCAGAGAAACAACAGTTGTACCCCATTTCTGTACAATGAATCAAATTTTTTTAAAAAAATCTATAAAACAGATGGATTCAAGCAAATGCTTCTTCTCAGCAAAGGAAACAATCAATATCATGAAAAGAGAACCTACAGAATGGAAGAAAATCTTTGTCATATGCACCTCAGATAGAGCATTCATCTCCGGGATATATAAAGAACTCAAAATATTCAACACCAAAAATCACATAACCCAATCAATAAATGGGCTAAGGAACTGAACAGAAGAAATAACAATCAATAAGCAAGTGTGAAAAAATGTTCATCTTCTTTAGCAATTAGAGAAATGCAAATCAAAACTACTCTAAGATTTCATCTCACTTCACTCAGAATGGCAATTATCAAAAATACAATCTACAATAAATGTTGGCAAGGATGTGGGGAAAAAGGTACACTCATACATTGCTTGTAGGACTGCAATTTTGTGCAGCCATTATGGAAAGAAGTATGGAAATGCCTCAGAAAGCTTGGAATGGAACCACCATTTGACCCAGCTATCCCACTCCTTGGTTTATACCCAAAGAATTTAAAATCAGCATACTACAGTGATGTAGCCATGTCAATATTTACAGCAGCTCAATTCACAATTGCCAAACTGTGTAATGAACCTACATGCCCTTCAATAGATGAATGGATAATGAAAATATACTATATATACACAGTGGAATATTATTCAGGCATAAAGAAGAATAAAATTATGGTATTTACTGGTAAGAGGATGGAGCTGAAGAATATTATGTTAAGCAAAATAAGTCAATCCCAAAACACCAAAGGGCAAATGATTTCTCTGATATTTGAATTCTAATTCACATTTCAGAAAAATCTGAGGTAGCTAGGAAAAAATAGACATACTTTGGATTAGGTAGAGGGTACTGAATGGAGGCAAGGGGGTCTTGGAGTAGGAAGGATAGTAGAATAAATAGTCAATTATTACCTTATGTACATATATGATTACACATCTGGTGTCATTCTACATCATGTACAGTGAGAAGAATGAGACGCTAAACTCTATTAATGTACGGTGTATCAAAATCCATTCTATTGTCATGTATAGTTAGTTAAAACAAATTTAAAAATCTTTTTAAAAAGTATAGATATATTACAATTCTAAGATTTGATTAATATTAAATCATACCTTATTACTTCAAAAAAGTAAATAGAAAGAAAGTATAATACATTGAATATTAAATTTTTCTTAAAAGGAACAGACTGAGAATGAAATGCAAAAACAAAAACAAAAATTGAGCAGTAGGAATCTCCAAATGAAACTATTTAAAGAGTAATAATGTAATAAGGGCGATGATAGGAAGATTTATTAACCTAAAATATTTATACATAAGAAATTTACTTCTTCACTTACATTTATTTACTAAGAGAATACTGGAAGAGAACATATATGCTATTTAGTATATTCTAGGAACATTCTCAATGCTTTCAGTTTTCTCATGGCAAATAAAAATGTCATACTATTGTAACTATTTCCATTTTACACATGGGTTTGTTCAAGTTCACACAATTAATAAAGTATTTAAGCAATAATCCCACTCCCTCATCAGTTTTAATCCAAAGGCTATATCATTCTTACCTTATAGCCAAAAAAGGTCATTGAAAGTATGTAGGTACAGATGGAAAGAAGACAGAAAACATTAAATCATAAATCTGTACTCTTAAATAACTATTAATAATTGTGAAAAGGCACAGTAAATAATAAGATGACAGTGAACCACAAAGAAGATAAGGACTATTCAGTGAGAGGTAAGACACAAAAATATGAGGGAAGTGTGCGTAATGTACGTGAGGGTGATTACCACCAAAAAGGAGAAGCAGAAGTGTTATTCCATTGTACAGCACAAATCTTAGCACTGAGGAGTCAATTTTTTTTTTTTTGCTTATTTATCTACTCATATCTTGAATGTTAAAGTAGAAAAGTGCTAAAATTATAGCAATATCCAAAGTGATCACATATAGACCAGTTACTACAATCTAAACAAGAATTATGTGTTTCTAAATGCAATCTATTTTTAGTCTGTTCTATTATTGGTCTCTGGAGTTCTGGAAACTTTCAGAGGTGGTAGGTCATGAAGTTCTGCCCTTGTGAATGGGATTGGTGCTCTTATAAAAGAGACAAAGGAGGCAAGTTTGTCCCTTCCATCCCTTGATCCCTTATCCAGGTTAGGATGAGATGTTCATCTTCTCTGGAGGACACAACCATGAAGCTGCTCTTAGGAGCAAAGAGTGGGCCCACCAGACACCTAATATGTCAACCATTCATCATAACTTTTTCTTATAAGTGAATTTCTGATGTTCAAGAATTATCCAATGTAAAATATTTTGTTATAGCACCAGTAACAGACTAAGAAAGAAATTGGTACCCAGAAGTAGGGTATCACCATAATAAATAACTAAAAATGTGGAACTTGTTTTGGAACTAGGTAATGTTAGAGGAAGTGGATCCAGAAAAATGCTATATATCCACAGAGAGAGTATTAAGTGACATTTTGTTGAGAAAGGATAGCTATTAGAAAAACCTAGTTCTTCTTAGAGACTATATAAATGGCCATAACTATTGCATTGGTAGAAATTTGAGCTCAATCTGATGAGGTGTAAGATAAAAATGAGGAATAAGAAGTCAGAAACTGGAGGAAAAACCAGCATTACAAAGTACTTCATGGCCTAATTATGTCATTTTAGTCAGCTCTTGCCTAACTTTCTACCAACAAGAACAGCTTAGAGAGGAAAATTTTATTTGGGTCTCACAGTTTCAGAGATCTCAGTCTACAGATGACTGACTCCATTGCTCTGGCCCTAGTGGGACAGAATATCTTGGGGGAAGGACCCAGCAGAAGAAAACTGCTCAGCTCATAATTGGATCAGGAAGAAGGGAGGGACACAGAAAATATTCACAGTTCCAGACACTTAACCAGTGATCCACCTCTTCCCGCCATATCCCACATGCCTATAGTTACCACCCAGTCAGTCCATTCAAACTAGGATGGATTGATTATGTTACAGCTCTCAAATCCAAGCATTTCAGCTCCCAATAGCTCTGCATTAATACAGGAACTGTTCTGGGACACCTCATATCCAAACCATACCATCCCCTGAAGGCCCATCTTTTAATCCTCGTACACTGTGGATTAAGTTTCAATATGCATTTTTAGTGAACATGAACTTTTAAAGCATGGCATTTCACCCTACTGCTCCCAAATTCAAGTCCTTTTTACATTAAAAAGTATATTCACTTCATCCCAATAGCTCCAGAAGACTTAACTCACTCAATTCATAAATCTAAAGACCAGCGTCTCATCTTAACATCCAATAAAGCAGACATGGATGAGATTCAAAATTCAATTTAATGAGCTGGAGAAATTAAACAAGTTAGTATTTACAATATAAAGCAATGGAATAGACATAGGATGGTCATTACCACCCCAAAAGGGAGAAATAAGAAAGATGAAAGAGTTAACAGGTCCAAACTAACTCCAAAACACAAGAGAGCAAACATTCAGTCTGAAGGCTAGAGGATGACTTTCTTCAGCTTCATATCCAACTTCTGGATATATAATTATATATCTCTTTCAGAAAATTTTTTTTAAAAGGTAATTCTTCTAATTAATTTTATGAAGCCAGAAAGACTAAGATACCAAAAACAAAGATTGCACACAAAATAAAACTACTTATCAGCATTCCTCATTAATATAGGTTAAAAAAAATCCTTACAAAATTTTTAGTAAAGAAAATTCAGCAAAAAGAAAGTGTGTAAAATGAAATTAAACCTCTACCTCTCACCCTGCACAAAACTCAACTCAAAATGGATCAAAGACATGGAATTAGACCAGAGACCCTGCACCTAATAGAAGACAAAGTAGACCCAAATCTTCATCATGTCGGCTTAGGATCAAACTTCCTCAATAAGACTCCCAAAGCACAAGAAATCAAAGCAAGAATCAATAAATGGGATGGACTCAAACTAAAAAGCTTTTTCTCAGCAAAGGATACAAACAATAATGTAAAAAGAGATCCTACAGAGTGGGAGAAAATCTTTTCCACATGCACTTCAGATAGAGCACTTACCTCCAAAATTCATAAAGAACTTACAAAACTTTACACCAAAAATACAAAGAACCCAATCAATAAATGGGCCAAGGAACTGGACAGACACTTTACAGAAGAAGACACACAGGCAATGAATAAATATATGAAAAAGTGTTCAACATCTCTAGTAATTAGAGAAATGCAAATTAAAACAACTCTAAGATTTCATCTTACTCCAATTAGAATGGCTTTTATCAAGAACACAAACAATAATAGATGTTGGTGTGGATGTGGGGAAAAAGGCACACTTGTACATTGCTGGTGGAGTTGCAAATTGGTGCAGCCACTCTGAAAAGCACTGTGGAGAATCCTAAGAAAACTTGGAATGGACCCACCATTTGACCCAGTTATCCCACTCCTTGGTTTATACCCAAAGGACCTAAAATCAGCAAACTACATTAACACAGCCACATCAATGTTTATAGCAGCTCAGTTCACAATAGCTAGATTGTGGAACCAACCTAGATGCCCTTCAACAGATGAATGGATAAAGAAACTGTGGTATATATACACAATGGAATACTATTCAGCCATAAAGAATAATAATATTATGGCATTTGAAAATAAATGGATGGAATTAGAGAATATCATGCTAAGTGAAATAAGCCAAGCCCAAAAACCCAAAGGCCGAATGTCTTCTCTCATAAGTGGAGGATGACATATAATAGGGGTTGGGGTGGGGAATGAGAGAATAATGGGGGATTTTAGAATATGTAGAAGAAAATGAGAGGGAGGGGCGTATGAAAAATGGTGGAATGAGACAGACGTCATTGCCCTATGTACATGCATGATTACACGAATGGTATGAATCTGCATTGTGTACAACCATAGAAACGAAATTATGTACCCCATTTGTGTACAATGAATCAAAATGCAGTCTGTAAAAAATTAAAAGGTAAATGAAAATAATAAAAAAATAAAAAATAAAAAAAATTTTTAAAAAAAGGAAAAAAAAAGTGTAAAAAGAATTATATACCACAACAAAGAGAAATTTGTTCCAAGAATGAAAAGTTAGTTCAATATTCAAAAATTAGTTGTTATGATTTGGTTATGGTTTGAATATGAATTGTCATGCGTTGAAGGCTTGTTCCTCAGTGCAAGGATGTCCAGAGGCTGAGCTTCCAGAGAGTGGCTGGATCATCAGGGCTCTGGCTCCATCAGTGTGTTACTGCACTGAGGGATTAATGATTGATGGCATGAAGGGAAGGTGGTACAAACTTTATGAGTAGGTACTAGTTGGAGGAAGTAGGCCCCTTAGGGCATGCCTGGCAGGGTATTTCTTTTCCCTAGTCACTTCCTATCTTCATTCTGCTTTTTTGTTTTTGTTTTGTTTTGTTTTGTTTTGTTTTGTTTTTTGTACCAGGGATTGAACACAGGGGTCCAGGAATGCTTAACCACTAAGCCACATTCCCAGCCCTCTTTTATATTTTATTTAGAAACAGGGACTCACTGAGTTGTTGAGGCTGGCTTTGAACTTAAACCTCCTAAGCGCCTGGGATTCCAGGCATGTGCCACCATGCCAGCTCTTTCTGCTTCGTGACTGCCATGAGCTGAGCAGCTTTCCTCAGCCACGCCTCACAAAAGGCTCGAAGCCATGGAGCCAGTCAACCATGAACTGAAACCTATGACACCATGAGCCAAAGTAAGTCTTCTTTCTCTAAGTGGTTCTTATTAGGTATTTTGGTCATAGGGATAAAAAGCTGACAAAAACATCAGTCAATGCAATCAGCCATATCAATAGGCTAAAGAAAAATCACATGATCTTACAAATCTACAATACAATTGACAAAATTCAATATCCATTCATGATAATAAAGGCGATTTTCAACTTAATAAATATCATCTGCACAAAAACAAAAAGAAAAAGTTAACATTACACAAATTGTAGAAAGATGAGTTAACATTTTCTTAATTCATTTTGGAAAAACATTTATAGATATTTTTTCTTATCTATTTTTATCCAACAGAATACTGGAAAGTTGAGGCACTGCAATGAGGCAATGAAAGACAAAGACCTACACAGCAGGAAAAAGTCACAGTGTTTTCATTTGCAGATGACACAATTGTATGTGTAGAAAATTTTAAGGAATCTACAAAAAAAAAAAAAAAAAGTCCTAAAATTCTTGAGTTAAACAAGGTGGTAAGATATTAATCATATATTTTAAAAAATCAATTGTATTTCTATGTACCTCTAATGAATGTTTAAATATTGAAATTAAAATTTCAACACAATTTGCAATTGTTCAAAAAGCAATGAAATAGGTGTGTATCTATCAAAACATGTACAGGTTTTAAGTGCTGAAAACCACAAAGTGCTTCTGAAAAAACTAAATAATAAATTGATACATCATGTTCATGACTAAGACATCTCAACATAATTAAGATATCAATTCTCACAAAATTGCTATGCAGGTTTAATCTTTTAACTATCAATATCACAGTAAGATTTTTATAAATGTAGAAAAGATTATTCAAACTTTTTTACATGGAAGGCAAAGAAGCTAAAGCAGTTTTGGATATGAAAAATAAAGTGGAAAAAATCAGTCTACCCAATATCAAGACCTGATTTTAGCTACAATTAGACCATATGCTATTGGCAGAGAGATGGTCACATCAATCAGCACAACAGAAGAGAGAACACAGAAATAGACCAGTTCATGTGACTTTGAGCAAATGAAATTAAATTGAGGAAAGAACCTCTTCAACAAACGTTGTTGGAACAACAGGACATCAATACCCAATACCCAACCAAAAAACAAACTCAATCAAAGCCCCAGCTCCGTACAAAAATTAACTCAAAAAACCTCATGGACTTAAACGTAAGACATGTAATTATAAAATTATAGGAAAAAATAAGAAAAGCACTTGGGATCTAGGGTTAAGCAAAGAGTTCTTTCACTTGACACCAAAACTGCTATCCTTCAAAAAAAAAAAAATGGACAAATCATAACAAAAATTTAAAATTGTATCTTGTGAAAACTCCGCTAAGAGAGAGATAAGACCAATTACAGATGTAGAAAGTGCATTTACAAACCACATATCTGGCAAGATAAATGAATATAGAATATGTAATGAAATCTCAAAATTCACTAGTAAATATAAAAGCAAAACTTTTCAAATAATGGACATAATACCTGAATAAATACTTCACCAGATGGAAATTAAGCACATGAAAAGATTTTTAATATCATTATTCATTAGGGAAATGCTAATTAAAACCCTAATGAGCTATTGCTACACACCCATCAAAATGGATAAAATAGAAAATACTGACAATGCCAAATGCTAACAAAAATACAGTGCAACTTGGCCACCTTGTTGTTAGGATATCAAATGGTACATCTATTCTGGAAAACGGTGTGTCAATTATGTAAAAAAACTAAATATGGCATAACCATGCAATGAAATCATTGTACTCCTGGGCATTTATCCAAATATGTTATCAGGATGTCAGTTGTATTATTGTTTTTCTTCATAGGGAACTAGCTTTAGGGGCTTCCAGTTCACTTCATTTTTTTTTCAAAGCAATTGTTTAAAAATGCTTATCAAATAATTTCTTATTGGCACATATTAAGTACCAGGAATTATTCTAGGAAAAAAAAATGATGATCAACAATGGCATGCCCATTGACTATGACTACAATATACAAGATTACAACTAGTATTGAATAAGGAGACTTGAATTTGCCAAATCCAAAGTCTTTGCATATGTTGTTATCATTGTCTAACTTCTGATGGAATTTATTTCATCACCAATTTTGTTTCTATACACACACACACACACACAAACACACATACACACACATTTTTCTGTTTAGAATCAAAGCTTAGCAAGCCTTCAAATGATTCCCCACTTGTTAAAAACTCTATTAGCACTAAAAACACAGTGCAAGCTGATAACTTCCAGACTGCAAAAGATTTAAACTGAACTTCTATATAATGTATAGTGAGTTTTAGATTACATTTTATTATGAAATCAATTTTATGGACTTCTGCCTTCTAAACAAAGGAAAATCAGTAAGTAACAGAATGGGATCTGTGTGCTACTTTTTATTTGGCAAAGAGCAACATTTTCAGTCACTAAAAGAAGAACACTTCTAGGGAAAAATTACTATCCTTTCCAGATTGTCAATGTTAATACCTTTAAGTGAAATTTTCACCTTCCTAAATTCATTCATTCTTCAGAAGGCTTTGAAATTAAAGGATAAAGATTTGTTTAAATAAATAAAACATAGTATGTAGTTTCATAATCCAGAATAGCCCATAAAATCAAGAGGCAAATAGACAAACACACACCTATTTCATGGATAACTGGGATTTATACAACTCTTATGTTATTTTTTTTTCTTGCTTCTGTTCCCTGATCACACAATAGTTTCTCCTTGAATTGTGAATATCATATTTTTGTAGAATTTCTTTGATACAATTAGGGCTTAAATTCCCTACAGTTCTCTCATTTAATATTTTGGTGACAAAAATGCATTCTTAACTGTTTAGCCCTTCAAGTGCCCCCTATTATATTCTAGATAACTCCTGTTGTTATTCATGTTAATATTTGTTTTCCTGTGTATATAATTCTTTTGAAAGACATAATATACACAAAATATTTTATGATGAGAAGGCTTTCTTCATTGTCTTTTAAACTTCGCTATTGAATGTTTGCTGTCTTTCTAAAACTGAATGGTAGCAATTATAATTAATTTCTATTGTGAGCAATAGAGATTTGAATATTCTTTTTCTGTTGAACTCTGAGTAAAAACAAGCAAATGTAACATTTGGATTAAGGATGTCAATGACAGATCACATTTCAGGAACATAAAAAGTGTCATTTAAATTTTCTTTTTAAATTGCTCTTTTAGAATATTGAGAATTCTGCCATTCATACCCCATATCCATAGACTAACCTTCATAAGATAAACATTTCTGATTATATGAAGTTATTTGGTGCATTTGTCCCCATGGTATATAGAAAGTTGAGGAAGTGGAACAAATAGTTTATAAAGAATTTTCTAAGGATTTAGTTTCTTACTCCCTTTTACACCATGGTATTCATAATAGCAAGGTAAATAAGCCATGAAAGCACAGTACTTGCTAGTTTAAATATTAAATCCAAATTCACTACAGTCGATCTCCCGTAGTATTTTTGATTGATTTAATCATCAACCCACACTTCTGAATCAGAAAATGAGGATCCAAAGATTTTAAATTATTTACATTACATGATTGTGCAAATATTTATTTGACCTGAGTAAAAGAGTATGATCTATAAATGTGAAAAGAAATTGCATTTTTTTCCTTGCATTTATTTTCTGTAGTCACTGATGAGAATCCACCTTTAGAGTTAGAGAAGTGTAGCAAAACTAGGCATAAGTGACCAAATTTTAGTTAGCATTTCCTTTTCTCTTTCCTGAAACCAAGATATAATATCTCATGTCTTCTCAGGTGTATAACTATCTACTGTGAAAGAGTTATCTAAGAATTCAACCAGAAGCACGAATTCCCTAGCATTTTTCTTTGTTAAATCTGCCCTTTTTTTTTTTTTTACAGTATTATACTTTTAATCAGAAGCTTATTTACTTGTGTTAGTCAGCTTTTCATTGTTTTGATCAAAACACCTGAGAAGAACAACTTAGAGGAGGAAAAGTTTATTTTGACCTCATGGTTTCAGGGATTTAGTTCATGATTCTTCAATTTCACTGCTCTGGGTCCAAGATGAGGCAGAACATCATGGAGCAAAATTGTGGTGGAGGGGAGTGCTCTGCTTATGGCAGCCAGGAAGCAGAGATGGGGGAAGGGACCTCGGGAAAGATAGACCCTTCCAGGGCAGTTCCCCAGAGACCCAACTCCTCCAACAGGGCCCACGTTCCTACAGTGACCATTCAGTTGGGCCATTTAAACTGGAATGTACAGATTAAGTTACATCTTTCATGATCCAATTGTTTTACCTCTATATTAACACAGGAACTTTGGGGGGCACCTCATCTCTAAACTATAACACTGTCCGAGCAGCAGACCCACTCTGGGGTTCCTGATGCTCTGACAAGGGTCTTGATACCAAAACTTTTGACCAAAGTCACTTGGTCAAGGAAGAAGTATCAAAAATATTCTATAAACTCTTCCAGAAAAGAGAAAAAATGTAAAGTATTCTAAACATATTTAGGAATCTGATAATGATATTATAGAAAAGGAAAATTGCAAAACAATAATTCATGAAATCATTCCAAAATATTAGAAATTTTAATCTAGTAAAACACCACAAAGTTAATACATTTTAAACTAGTAGGGTTAATTATAGGTACAAAATGTTGTTTTACTTTTTAAAATCAATTAATGTATTTTATCACATTAGCATAAATATGAGAAAAATAGTGATATCTTCTTAAATAAAAAAAGTTGAAAAACTTCAAAACTTATTCATGTTATTTTTAAAATGGTGTAAATTAGGAATAGAAGAAAATCTTTGTAATGCAATTAGGAATATCTCTCAAGGGATAAGACCAAAAGGGGATGCCTACTATCAACACTTCAAATTGAATCTGTACTGAAGAAACCAGTCAGTTCAGTGGGACAAAGAAAAGGAGTCAGTAAAACTGAGAAAATAAGCTTTTGAAATATCAAAACAACACCCTCCAAAATTATTGAAACATGTAAATAAATTTAGCAAGGAATAAGGATAAAAGGACAATATATACAAATAAATTATAATTTTATATACTAGAAACAGAGAAATTATAAAGTTTTAAATACCATGTATAATAATACTTAAAAAAAACAAATACCTTGGAATGAGTCAATGAAAATGAACCATTATCAAAAGATTAAGATGAAAGAAAATCTAAATAAATTACAGGATATTTACTTATCCTTCATGATTTATGATTTATAAAATTGAAAAATTTATGATTTATAAAATTTAATAAAGATATCCATTTCTTCAAATAACACTGTGAATTCAATGCTATCTCAATTTTATGAAATTTCATCAGATTTTTTTTTTTTGCAAAAATTCACTAGACAATCAACAAATGGATAGGTTTAGGGTGAAGAATATTTGAAGAATATTTAAGAAGAATAAATCCTGAGGACATTATCCTCAAGAATAAAGCTTTAAGACAGTTAGCTTGAGCATTCTGATTTAAAGATCTACTGCAAGATCCAAAATGGCAGACTAGAGGGTGACTGCATCTCCTGTCACTCCAGAACCCAGGATTCAAGAAGGGGAGGCATTGAGAGACTCAGACTAAAATAGAGACATGGGGTGAGTCTCCCCCACTGGGTGACGCTTGGCCTGGGCGGCAGGCCCTGAAAGGAGCAGTTTCTCAGAGCAGGAAAGGGCAGCTAGAGTCTTCCCCAGGTAGCCCTGCTCCCTCCGGCAGTGGGCTCCTCCCACACAGCCAGCTTCTCAGAGCAGGCACCCCAGTGAGAGCCTTTCTGCACAGAACCAGCTCTGAGTCCCAGAGCCAGTGGCGAGCTCCGGCCAACAGGCAGCTTCAGGGACTGGGACAGGGCAGTCAGGGACTTCCCCAAGCAGCCCTGCTCCCTCCAGCAGCAGGAGCCTTTCAAGGCTAGCTTCTCAGAGCAGACCGCCCAGTGAGAGCCTTTCTACACAGAGCCAGCCACAAGTCCCAGAGCCAGCAGAGAGCTCCGGCCTGCAGGCAGCCTCTGGGACCAGGGCAGGGCAGCCAGAGACTTCTCCAGGCAGCCCTGCTCCCTCCAGTGGATGGCTCTTTCCACGGGGTGATCCAAGATGGTGGACTAGAGGGTGACTGCATCACCTGTCACTCCAGAACCCAGGATTCAAGAAGGGGAGGCAATGAGAGACTCAGACTAAAATAGAGCCATGGGGTGAGACTCCCCACTGGGTGAAGCTCGGCCCGGGCAGCAGGCCTGGATAGGGGCAGCTTCTCAGAGCAGGGAAGGGCAGCGAGAGTCTTCCCCAGGTAGCCCTGCTCCCTCCAGCCAGCTTCTCGGAGCAGGCAACCCAGTGAGAGCCTTTCTGCACAGAAACAACTCCGAGTCCCGGAGCCAGCGGCAATCTCCAGCCTGCAGGCAGCTTCAGGGACCAGAACAGGGCAGTCAGGGACTTCCCCAAGAAGCCCTGCTCCCTCTGGCAGCAGGCTCCTTTCACGGCCAGCTTCTCAGAGCAGACCACCCAGTGAGAGCCTTTCCGCACAGAGCCAGCTCCAAGCCCTGAAATCAGTAGCAGGCTAGAGGAAGCTTTCTTCAAAAGCACTGCATTATCAAGTTCCTCCAAGAATTCAGGCTACTGAAGGCTGGGAGGTGATATACTGGAAATCTACAGGGACACTATAAGCCAATAGAGGAAATCTGCAATATCTCAGGGTCCCACTGACCGCTGACCAATATGAGAAAACAAGGGAAGAAAATGCCCAAAGAAACCTAGATACTACATCAATAAAACCCAATGACAGCACAGCAGAAGAAATGTCAGAAAGGGAGTTCAGAACGTACATGATTAAAACAATCAGGGAAGCAAACGAGGAGATGAAAGAGCAAATGCAGGTATTGAATGATGAGATGAAAGAGCAAATGCAGGCATTAAATGATCGCACCAATCAACAGTTAAAAGACCAAATACGGGAAGCAAGAAATCATTTCAATAAAGAATTAGAGATACTGAAAAAAAAAAAAAAAAACTGAAATACTTGAAATGAAGGAAACAATAAACCAAGTTAAAAACTCCATAGAAAGCATAACCAATAGGATAGAACACCTAGAAGACAGAACCTCAGACATTGAAGAAAAAATATTTAATCTTGAAAACAAAGTTGACCAAACAGAGAAGATGGTAAGAAATCATGAACAGAATCTACAAGAACTATGGGATATCATGAAAAGGCCAAATTTAAGAATTATTGGGATTGAGGAAGGTTTAGAGAAACAAACCAAAGGAATGAACAATCTATTCAATGAAATAATATCAGAAAATTTCCCAAGTCTGAAGAATGAAATGGAAAACCAAGTACAAGAGTCTTATAGGACTCCAAATATACACAATTAAAACAGATCCACACCAAGGCACATTATTATGAAAATACCTAACATACAAAATAAAGACAGAATTTTAAAGGTCACGAGAGAAAATAATCAAATTACAATCAGGGGGAAACCAATAAGAATATCAGCAGATTTTTCAATCCAGACCCTAAAAGCTAGAAGGGCCTGAAACAACATTTACCAAGCCCTGAAAGAAAACGGATGCTAACCAAGAATCTTATACCCAGAAAAACTAACTTTCAGATTTGATGACGAAATAAGATCCTTCCATAATAAACAAAACCTAAAGGAATTTACAAAAAGAAAGCCGGCATTACAGAACATTCTCAGCAAAATATTCCATGAGTAAGAGATGAAAAACAATGATGCAAATCAGCAACGGGAGGAACTAGCCTAAAGGAATAGCCAAATAAAGGAGAAACCAAATCATGTCAAAAAAAAAAAAAGAGTCAAATGACTGGGAATACAAATCACATCACAATAATAACCCTGAATGTTAATGGCCTGAACTCATCAATCAAAGGACATAGACTGGCAGATTGGATTAAAAAGAAAGGTCCAACAATATGCTGCCTGCAAGAGACTCATCTCATAGAAAGAGATACCCATAGACTAAAGGTGAAAGGATGGGAAAAAACATACCATGCACATGGACACAGCAAAAAAGCTAGAGTATCCATCCTCATTTCAGATAATGTGTACTTCAAGCCAAAACTAGTCAGAAGGGATAAAGAAGGACATCACATACTGCTTAAGGGAAGCATAAATCAGCAAGACATAACAATCATAAATATCTATGCCCCGAACATTGGCTCATCATGTACGTCAAACAAATCCTTCTTAATTCCAGAAATCAAATAGACCAAAACACAATAATAATAGGTGATTTTAAAACACCTCTTTCACCATTGGATAGATCCTCCAAACAAAAATTGAACAAAGAAACCATAGATCTCAATAACACAATCAACACTTTAGACTTAACAGACATTTATAAAATATACCATACAACGAAGAACAAATACATTTTCTTCTCAGCAGCACATGGATCCTTCTCTCAAATAGACCATATTTTATGCCACAAAGCTACCATTAGCAAATACAAGAAGATAGAGATACTACCTTGTCTTCTGTCAGATCATAATGGACTGAAATTAGAAATAAATGACAGAATAAGAAACAGAAACTTCTCCAATACCTGGAGATTAAATAATACACTATTATGTGATGAATGGATAACAGAAGACATCAGCAGGGAAAAAAAAAAAACTCTTAGAAGTAAACGAGATCAAAGACACATCATATCAAAATCTCTGGGACACTATGAAAGCAATACTTAGAGGAAGATTTATTTCATGGGGTGCATTCAACAAAAGAAGTATAAATCAACAAATAAACGACTTAACACTACAGTTCAAAGCCCTAGAAAAAGAAGAGCAGGCCAACAGCAAAAGTAGTAGAAGACAAGAAATAGTTAAAATCAGAGCCGAAATCAACGAAATTGAAACAAAAGAAACAATTGGAAAAATTAACAAAATAAAGAGTTGGTTCTTTGAAAAAATAAACAAAATTAATAAACCCTTAGCCACACTAACAAAGAGAAAGAGAGAGAAAACGCAAATTACTAAAATTCGGAATGAACAAGGAAATATCACAACAGACATGGCTGAAATACAAAACATAATTAGAAGCTATTTTGAAAATCTATACTCCAACAAAACAGAAAACCTCGAGGACATCAACAAGTTTCTGGAGACATATGAATTACCTAAACTGAACGAGGAGGATATACACAAGTTAAATAAATCAATTTCAAGTAATGAAATAGAAGAGGTCATCAAAAGCCTACCAACAAAGAAAAGTCCGGGACCAGATGGGTTCTCAGCCGAGTTCTACAAAACCTTTAAAGAAGAGCTCATTCCAATACTCCTCAAACTATTCCATGAAATAGAAGAGGAGGGAACACTCCCAAACTCATTCTATGAAGTCAATATCACTCTGATACCTAAACCAGACAGAGACATATCAAGGAAAGAAAATTTCAGACCAATATCCTTAATGAACATCAACACAAAAATTCTCAACAAAATTTCAGCAAATTGCATACAAAAATATATTAAAAAGATAGTGCACCATGATCAAGTGCGTTTTATCCCAGGGATGCAAGGTTGGTTCAACATCCGGAAATCAATAAATGTCATTCACCATATTAACAGACGTAAAGTTAAGAATCACATGATTATTTCAATAGATGCAGAGAAAGCATTCGATAAAATACAGTATC
This sequence comes from Sciurus carolinensis, assembly GCF_902686445.1. Taxonomy (NCBI): domain Eukaryota; kingdom Metazoa; phylum Chordata; class Mammalia; order Rodentia; family Sciuridae; genus Sciurus; species Sciurus carolinensis. The sequence continues at coordinate 46,987,568 of NC_062221.1, forward strand.
CCTTCATGCTCAAAACACTAAAAAAACTGGGGTGGTGGGAACATTCCTTAACATCATAAAGGCCATCTACGCTAAGCCATGGCCAATATCATTCTAAAAACTGAAAGAATTCCCCCTAAAAACTGGAACAAGGCAGGGATGCCCTCTTTCACCACTTCTATTCACCATTTTCCTTGAAACTCTAACCAGAGCAATGAGACAAACCAAAGAAATTAAAAGGATACGAATTGGAAAAGAAGAACTCAAACTATCCCTATTCGCTGATGACATGATTATATATTTAGAGGAACCTGGAAATTCCACCAGAAAACTTTTAGAACTCATAAGTGAATTCAGTAAAGTAGTAGGTTACAAGATCAATGCTCATAAATCCAATGCATTTTTGTACATAAGTGATGAATCTTCAGAAAGAGAAATTAGGAAAACTACCCCATTCACAATAGCATCGAAAAAAATAAAATACTTGGGAATCAATCTCACAAAGAGGTGAAAGACCTCTACAATGAGAACTACAGAACACTAAAGAAAGAAATTAAAGAAAACCTTAGAAGATGGAAAGTTCTCCCATGTTCTTGGATAGGCAGAATTAATATTGTCAAAATGGCCATACTACCAAAAGTGCTATACAGATTCAATGCAATTCCAATTAAAATCCCAATGATGTACCTTACGGAAATAGAGCAAGCAATTATGAAATTCATCTGGAAGAACAAGAAACCCAGAATAGCTAAAACAATCCTTAGCAGAAAGAGCGAAGCAGGGGGTATCGCAATACCAGATCTTCAACTCTACTCTACTACAAAGCAAGAGTAATAAAAATGGCATGGTATTGGTACCAAAATAGACAGGTACATCAATGGTACAGAATAGAGGACATTGAAACAAACCCAAATAAATACAATTTTCTCATACTAGACAAAGGGACCAAAAATATGCAATGGAGAAAAGATAGCCTTAACAAATGGTGCTGGGAAAACTGGAAATCCATATGCAACAGAATGAAATTAAACCCCTATCTCTCACCCTGCACAAAACTCAACTCAAAATGGATCAAAGACCTCGGAATCAGACCAGAGACCCTGCATCTTATAGAAGAAAAAGTACATCCAAATCTTAAACTTGTTGGCTTAGATCAGACTTCCTTAACAGGACTCACATAGCACAAGAAATAAAAGCAAGAATCAACAAATGAGATACATTAAAAGTAAAAAGCTTTCTCTCAGCAAAGGAAACTATCAGTAATGTGAAGAGAGAGCCTACAGAGTGGGAGAATATCTTTGCCACTCATACTTCAGATAGAGCACTAATTCCCAGAATCTATAAAGAACTCAAAAAACTACACCAAGAATACAAATAATCCAATCAACAAATGGGCTAAGGAAATGAACAGACACTTCACAGAAGAAGATGTACAAGCAATCAACAGACATATGAAAAAACGTTCAACATCTCTAGTAATAGACGAAATACAAATCAAAACTACTCTAAGATTCCATCTCACCCCAATTAGAATGGTGATTATCAAGAACACAAGCAACAATAGGTGTTGGAGAGGATGTGGGGAAAAAGGTACATTCATACATTGCTGGTGGGGTTGCAAATTAGTGCAGTCACTCTGGAAGGCAATAAGGAGATTCCTCAGAAAGCTTGGAATGGAACCACCATTTGACCCAGCTATCCTACTCCTTGGCCTATACCCAAAGGACTTAAAATCAGCATACTACAGAGATACAGCCACATCAATGTTCATTGCTGCTCAATTCACCATAGCCAGATTGTGGAACCAACCTAGATGTCCTTCAATTGATGAATGGATAAAGAAACTGTGGCATATATACACAATGCAATATTACTCTGCCATAAAGAATGATAAAATTATGGCATTTGCAGGAAAATGGATTAAACTGGAGAATATCATGCTAAGTGAGATAAGCCAATCTCAAAAAACTAAATGAGGAATGATCTCGCTGATAAGCGGATGAGGACATATAATGGGGGATGGGAGGGTTAGCATTAGGGTTAGGGTTAGATTTAGGGTTAGGATTAAGTATGGTGGTAAGAATGGAGGAAGGAAGGACTGTATAGAGGGAAAAGAGGGTGGGAGGGGTGTGGGGGAAGGGAAAAATAACAGAATGAATCAAACAACATTACCCTATGTAAATTTATGATTACACAAATGTTATGCCTTGACTCCATGTACAAATAGAAACAACATGTATCCCATTTGTTTACAATAAAAAGAAAAGAAAAGAAAAGAAAAAAAGATCTACTGCAAAACTTAATAGGGCTCATGTTCATGTTCAAATAGAGAAACTGGTGAAAGAATAGAATAGGAAGTGAAGAAATGCAATGAGAACACAAAATAAAAAGGGGGAGGCATGGTCCTTTCAATAAGTCACACCAATTAAATTGGACAGTTGCCCTTGGGAACACCATCTCCACCCTCGCAGTGCATCCCCATCCGACTACCAGCTAGTGTTCAGTGGAGGGTCCTCTCAAGAACTTACAGCCAACAAAATGATCTTAAGCAGGACATGAAATATGTTAACTATTAAAAAAAGTCAGAAACTAAGTTGTATTAAAATTAAGAATACTTTTACACTGAGATCATCATAGAAAGGCATAGGCAAACCACAAAATGAGAAAGATATTTGTCTAGACACACTTTTATCTAGAATACAGAAATATTTGTAGAAGAAATATATACACAAGGTACAAATGACGAATGACAAATTCTCATATGAACATATCACAACAGAAAATATTCAGATAGCCAGGAAACAAAGGAGTTCAACTTAATAGTCATCACACAAAAGCAAATTTTAACTTTAGCAACCACCAAATATGTGCTACAATGAAAAGGACAGGAAATTTCAAAATTCCTTTGGAAAGATACAGACCACACACATTTCTTAAATATTCATAGTAGTGTACATTAGCATGATATCTCTTTGGGACATTTCTGGCAATATTTACTAAAGCTGAAAATAGTGAATAACCTATGACTCAATAATTCTACCTGTAGGTATATAAGCAACAGAAATGCATGTTTTCCAAGTCAGATAATAGAATGTTTAAAGTAGTAAGAATTAAAAGCCCAGAACTCAAAACTACTTAAATATTCATCAATAATACAGCGAATAAAACAAATAGTTTTGTATTTACATACTGGAAAACCTGAAAACAGCATGAATGAATGATCTATAGTTACATGCACCAAAAGAGAAAAATCTTATCACAATATTGAGATTAAAACAGACAGGCACAAAAAGAAAATACATATTGCATGATATTGTTTATATGAAAAATAAGCAATACTATGATGTTAGAATTCACAGTGGTGATTATGAATATATGTCAGAAGTAAATAGCAGCAACTGAAGAGGTATAGAGAATGGGAAAGATTTGGTTCTAGGGTGATAGGAATATTATTTTTTCCTCTTTCATTCTGGACCCTGATTACAGGGTATATTCAGCTTATGGAACTTCACCTAACCCTAAAGAGTATGGAGCATAAATTTTACATATATTAGCTATATTTCAATAAATAAATTCTAAAATTAATCTAAAAGAAAAGCCACCACCTGTATGGTGTTCAAAATTTCCACTCTAAAACAATTAAAAATTACAAGTCTGAATTCACAGATTGTGATTTAAAGAAAATTAATACATTTTAATTTAAAACATAGTTCTCTTTTATGAGCCTAAATTTATTTTCTGCATCTTAACATAATGAATGGTTTTATTAAAAATCACTTTAATTAAACTTTTGCACATTTGTGTGATCCCACCTGTGAATTTACAAACAGGTTGTAACAAATGTTTGCCACCTGGAATTAATCTATAGGCATAGGGAGTTTTGTAACTAATGCAGCCAACAATTATAGGTGATTTTTTTGCTACAAAAATGATTATTCTTTCCTCTCTTTGTGACTCCATGGAAATTTTAAAACATAAATGCCTCAATTAAAAGTACAGTGCATTTTTTAATCAATTTTGATTTTGTTTTTCAGTCCATACCTTACACAATGTATTTGGATTTGTTTGTACCACTCTCCTACATGTACCTTCACTGATGCATCCAAGCATTAGATTGAAGTAAATATCTCATTTTCTTTGAAAATATTTAGTGAAACCCAGTTTCAATCCAAGTGTAACGCCCTCTTAAATAGTAAAGTGAGTTTTCAGTGTATCTGAGGCTCCTATTTTCAACATGTCCTCTTGGTTACCTCCTGACACACACACAGAACACATGCATGCAAGTGTGCACACACACGTTCTCATCCACTACCAAGTATCCTGTGTCCCGAAGGCTAATGTCCATGAAGGAATCACACTGGGATAGTTACTCTGCCCTTCTGCCAGTAAAACACACTCATTATTTATTCCATTTTCTCAGAACCAAGTGTGCTGCAAAGGGGCAGCTAAAATTAATATGACCCATAATCATATGTATAAATGTGCTATAGCCCTTGCATGTCCCACAAGAGCTGTCTTGGAATGAGGCTTTAATTTAAAGTAAGATGTTAATGATGGCCCAGGAGACTTCTTGGGATGTCACAAGTGCTTTTTTTGGACAGAATGGGACCCTCAGTATCTCATTTGTGACAGTTCTGTGCAATCCACTCTCATATCACAAATACTTCAGTATTTATCATCCTCTTTTAAAAGATAGTCAAAATAGATCTTGAAACTAGACAATGCTAAAATATTGGCTTTTTAAAACTAAATGAGTAAATTTGAATAACAATTGTCCAGTATGAACTAGAGAGTTAATGAAACTACCTTGGTTTAATTTCCTGTAGCACAAAAACTTACCTAAATTCTACTTTCATACTATCTGTTATTTATGAAGCTTATTACTTGAAAATTTATTCTACTGGATTTTTCAAACTTTATTTTTCTTACATGGTCTAGAAATGCCAAGCTTATTGGAATGCTGTGACCTTTGAAATTAATAACTCAGTTGTAAATAATTGATCAGAATGGTTTAATATCCAAAAGAATGTCTAATATAAGTTTTATTCAGAATGTTGAAATAATAAAATATTATTTTAGGTTGGCTTCTTTAAAATATGATCAAAACTAAAAAAAAAAAAAGACTGTTAAGATCTCTCAGTAGAAAGGCAAAACTGTCAATTCAAGGTAGAAAATTCTCTATTCATGTTGTGACATTTTTCTCAGCACCCAGGTGAATGTTATACATATGAAAACCAATTTCTTCCAAGATCTCATCTATTTTATAATGTTACTTAAGAAGATTTCCTGGGAATTTTCAATTGGATATAATCAAAGGGAGAAAATGGTATAGACATTGTGACTCAGCAGATGCTTTAGTTCATGAATGCTTTAAAGGTCTTGACATTTATTTCCTTAGAAGAGTATTTACTTTCTCATTAGTTATTTAAAATGCCAAAGAAGAAGGTACAACATACACACTATAAAACATTTCATATTTTCACATTGAAAACAGCCTGAGATGTCTACTGGTTGGGTAATGTAAACAGGAAGTAAACCAGGGTTACTAGCAGCTAAGTGTGTGGCCACGGGTAACGTCCAGATAGGAGCAGCATCTGGAAATTTGCAGAGGTAGCAAGAATCAGGCACTCAAATGCAAGAAACAGGAAAGCCAGATATGGAATAGCTAAAAACCAAGGAATGCGAGCTGCATCAATGAGTGAAAATGGCAAGCTGCAAGAAAACGCTTGACAAATTGGCATTCTAGAGAAATAACAGCAGCAAAAATACTTGTGGCTGTTATGTAGGCAGTCATCTGTTCTGTGATCTTATTCACTCATCTGTAATAAATAAATGTTTTTAAATCCTATAAAAGATTCATAAACAGTGTCACTGTTACCTACAATCATTGGGAAAAAGAATAAGAGTTTTGAGAGGAGAGGAGTGTCAAAAGGCTATTTTCAATTTCGAGATTTGTTATTGTTAATATGACTATACACTTTTTAAATTTTTTATTTGTTCTTTTTAGTTACACATGACAATAGAATGTATTTTGACATATATATACATGGACCATAACTTCCCATTTTTGTGGTTGAACATGATATGGAGTTAGACTGGTTGTGGATTCATACATGAAGATAGGAAAATGATGTTCCATTCACTGTACTGTCTTTCCATTTCTATCCCCAGGTCTTCCTCCAACTCCACCCTCTCTAATCTGGTGAACCTACCCTCCCCCGCCACCTATTGTGAGTCAGCTTCCATATTACAGAGAAATTTAGGCCTTTGATTTTTGGTGATTGGCTTATTTCACTTAGCATGACAGTCTCCCGTTCTATCCATTTACCAGCAAATGCCATAATTTCATTCTTTATGGCTGAGTAATAGTCCATTGTGTATATATACCACATTTTCTTTATCCATTCATCTGTTGAAGGGCACCTAGGTTGGTTCCATAGCTTAGCTATTGTGAATTGAGCTGCTATAAATATTGATGTGGCTCGCATCACTATAGGATGCTGATTTTTAAGTCTTCTGGGTATATACCTAGAAGTGGGATAACTGGGTCAAATGGTGGTTACATTCTGAGTGTTCTGAAGAATCTCCATATTGCTTTCCATAGTGGTTGCACCAATTTGCAATCCCACCAGCAATGTATGAGTGTACCTTTTACCCCACATCCGCACCAACATTTATTGTTGTGTTCTTGATAGTTGCCATTCTGACTGGAGATGAAATCTCAGTGTAGTTTTGATTTTCATTTCTCTAATTGCTAGAGATATTGAACATTTTTTCATATATTTGTTTATCAATTATATTTCTTCTTCTGTGAAGTGTCCATTCAGTTCCTTTGTCCATTTATTGAGTTATTTGTTTTTTTTTTTTTTTTTTTGGTGTTAAGTTTTTTGAGTTCTTTACCTATCATGGAGATTAATGCTCTATCTAAGGTGCATGTGGCAAAGATTTTCTACCATTCTGTAGGCTTTCTCTTCACATTGTTTCCTTTACTGTGAAGAAGCTTTTGAGTTTGATACCATTCCATCTATTGATTCTTGATTTTATTTCTTGTGCTTTAGGAGTATTGTTGAGGAATTTAGTTCCTAAGCCTATATGATGGAGAGTTGGGCCTATTTTTTCTTCTAGTGAGAGCTGAATCTCTGTTCTAATGACTAGGTCCTTGATCCACTTTGAGTTGAGTTTTGTGCAGGTGAGAGATAGGAGTATAATTTCATTTTGTTGCATATGGATTTCAGGTTTTCCCAGCACCATTTGTTGAAGAGGATATCTTTTCTCCAATGTATGTTTATGGTACCTTTGTCTGGTGTGACAACTGTATCTATGTGGTTTTGTCTCTGTGCCTTCTATTCTCTACGACTGGTCTTTACATCTGTTTTGGTGCCAATATCATGCCAATTTTGTTACTGGAGCTCTGTAGTATAATTTAAGTTCTGGTATTGTGATGACTCCTGCTTCTCTTTTCTCGATGAGGACTGATTTGACTATTTTGGGTTTCTTGTTTTTCCAAATGAATTTTATGACTGCTTTTTCTATTTCTGTGAAGAATGTCATCAGAACCTTAATAGGAATTGCATTCAATCTGATGGCTGTACAATTTTTAGAGGGAGAAGTGTTAGGTATTAATTTTAAAACCAAAATTCTAAAAATATCAATAAATTACTAATTCAACCATCAAAGAGAGAAGCCAGAAACCTACCTAGGATAGGAATAACTGTCAAGGGAAGAGTGGCAAATATAAGATTTCAGACCAATCAATGTACATTTTTGACCCTATCCTTCTGCCCAGTCATTTGCTCAACAAATATTAATTAACATACCTACAATGTACCAGGGTCCACATAGCTGTTGGGTCTTTGATGACTCCTACCATTCAGAGAAGACAGGAAATCATTATTCATCATGACAGGAACTTCTTGGCAGTTTGCACTTTGGAGGACCGCATACAGTGATAAAACATTATTTTGTCCCATGGACTGAGGAAATAGTACAATGAAAACAAACCCTTGAAAATAAATTCAAAGTAAATTGCATCAGAATTTAAAGAAGAAGCTACTTCAATTAGGATGTTAGAAAATTACCTGAACCAGATCACCTTGTAGAATAGAATGTAACCTCTAGAAAAGTCTTGAAATGGTTTTGTCTTCATTGAAATTGAACGTGGTCAAGATGAAAGACGACTCTGCTCAACAAACATAGTTCTCCTCACATGGCATCTCTGGTAGGTCAAGAAGAAAGCACAGACTCAGGAACGTAAACAGATATCCCCCACACAGATTGTGTGTCCACAGAAATTGCCACCAGTTTTCAGTGCTTGATGTCATTTTGCCTGACTATCAACACGGATTAACAGTTGAATCCTTTGGATATGGTGAATTATTGTGCTCCTTATAATCACCCTGTTCTGTGGATGGACTTAAATGATGTATATGTGAGATGAGAAGTGTCTGTTTTCACAGAATTTATTTCTTACTAAGGTTTAGCATTATTTTAATTAAGTGTCTGTTTCTTAATTTCCCAGCTGGCTAAAAAGCAGGCATTGAAGCTTTCCCCCTAAAGGTGAAGCCCATTCTGACTTACAGCCAATCCTTACCAAAGCAAAGAAAATATTTGGAGATTAATTTGGAACAGAAGCTGAAATCAAGAATCAGTGTGCAGTGGGTTTGATGATGTGCCCACTAAATTGCAATATACAAAACTTGGCTTATGGTTCAGTTTCCAGTTTAATGTTTTGTCAGAACCTGCCAAAATTGGAAATGGTTTCCCTCTCTTGGCCTTCTATAACTCGATTACTTTAATTGAGACCAGATGATAATTTCATGTACTTGGGATCAGATGATAATTTTAAATAAACAAGAGGTAGACTCCAGTTAAATAATTTCCCTATCAAATTTTCCCAATCAATTGTAATGTCAAGATATTGTCTGAGCTCTTTCTTCTGTTTTTCTGAAAATAAGATTCTTCAACTGTCCAAATGGCGACCAAATAAAAACAAATCTGATTTTAGATAAGAAATAACTTTTCAAAAAGACTGTTGCAATAGGGAGAATGCCTCAAGTTCCTAAACCGGCCAGTTCCTTAAAATAAAACACAAAAGTGCCAGTAAAACAGAAAAGAGAGTTTTCCTGATTGTTTTCCAAACAACAATGAAATATTACATCTGGGATATTGACAATGATGCACAAGTTAGGGGGCATTTCCATCGCTTCAAGGATTCCTCATGTAGGTTCCTCTATATTCGTGTCCCCTCTTGTTCCTCCTGCATCACTGCTGAACTCTGCAACCACTGGCACGTAAATTTGTCATTTCATACATAATGGAATCATATAGTGTGTAATATTTGTGATACACTTTTTCACTCAGTATAAATCTCTGGCAACTATTTTTCAGGCTGTTTCATGTAGTGATAGTTTGTTTTTTTTTTTTTTTTTTTTTTTTTTAAATCATTGAATAGTATTGTATTGATATACCACACTGCTTTACCACTCATCAATTTTCCACTCATCAATTGAAGGACAATTGGGTTATTTCCAACTTGAGGCTATTATGAATAAAGCTTCTTACAAACATTTGTTTACAGGTTTTTGTGTGAATATAATTCTTCATTTCTCTGGAACAAATGACCCAAAGTGCATTTGTGGGGTTTGTAGTAGTTGAATGTTTGGTTTACTAAGAAACTGAGAATAGTTTCCGTAATGGCCAGACCATTTTATATCCCCAACACAGCAATGCATGAGTGATCAAGTCATTCCACACCCCTGACCGCATTTTTCACTGGCATTTTTTTCACTTCAGCCATTCTGGGAGGTATGGACTATCTCAATGAAGTTTTAACAACTATTTCCCTAATAGAGAATGATACTTAACATCTCTTCAAGTGCTTATTTACAATCTGTAAATCTTCTTTGTTGAAATATCTGTCAATATATATTATCCATGTTATATTTGATTTTTTCTTATTTATTATTGAGGATCTTAAAATTTTTTTAGTTGTGGATGGACCTTTATTTATTCATGTGTGGTGCTGAAAATTGAACCCAGTGCCTCACACATGCTAGACAAGCCCTCTACAACTGAGCGGCAACCCCAGCTCTAATATTAAATTTTGAGAGTCGTGTCAGTTGACTGTAGCTGCTATAACACAGTGCTACATTGGGTAGCTTAAATGACAGAACTTTTCTAATGGTCTTGGAGACCAGAAGAACACGATGAGGATGTGAGCTAACTTGGTTTCTTCTGAGGTGTCTCTCTTTGGCTTGAACAGAGCTGTCTCTCCCTGGGTCTGTACAGGGCTTTCCCTCTGTATATACCTCCATCTCCATTTCCTCTTGGTATAAGGGCACCAGTCATATTGAATTAGGGCCTAGTGTCCTAATTTTAGTGACCTTATTTTAATTACCTCTTGAAAGATACTATTTCCAAATAGAGTCACATTCTAAAGTATAAGGGTGGGGATTTTCACAAATAATTTTGTGGTGACACAGTTCAGTTCATAACAAGATTTCATTATACAATTCAGATACTGATTACAATGATTTGATTGTAGCCACTTGAAAATTTTCAGATCTTACCAGTATAATAGTTTTAAGAGTTAGGGCCTCAGAGAGTGATTAGATCATAAGGTTTCTCCTTTGTGAATGGACCAAATACCCTTACAAAGGCTTCCTATAGCATTTATCCAGCTTGCTGGTCTACTCTTCTACAATATGAGGACACAGCATTAGTCGCTCCCTTGCCCTTCCTCCTTCTGCCATGTGAGGAAGTGCCAAGAAAGCCCTCAATGGATGCCAGTGCCTTAATCTCAGACTTCCCATGCCCCAGAACTGTGAGGAAATAAATACTGCTCTTTATAAATCACCCAGTCTATGGTGTTTTGTTGGAGCAGCACAAAACCAACACACTAGTAATTTGTCACATATGTGGTTTGCAGATATTTTCTCTCCTTCTGTAACTTGGCTTTCATCCTCAACACTGTTTCACAGAGCAAATACTTTAAATTTTGTTAAATTCCAATTTATCAATTTTTTCCTTTTATGGATCATTGATTTATTGTCAAGTTAAGAATTTCTTGCCTAGTCCTAAATCCCAAGGGATTTATTCTATTTATTTTATTTTTTCAAGAAGTTTGTTATAAGGCCTTGATCCATTTTAAGTTAACATTCACATAAGTTGTGAATCTATGTCAAGATCCGATTTTTTAATTTACGGATGTCCAATGGCCCCAGCTCCATTTTTTGAAGAGTCTTTTCTTCCTCTTCTGAGCTTCTCTTTCATCCTTCTCAAAAACCAGTTAGGTGTAGTTAGGTGGATCTGTTACTGGGTCCTTATTCTGTTCCTTGACCTATTTTTCTAATTCTCCACCAGTGACACATAGTCCTTATATTATCACCACACATTTTGTTCTAAAATCAGATGAAATATTTCCTTTTACTTTATTCTCCTTTTCTAAATTGTTTTTTATCTATTGTGTCACCTTAGCCTTTTTATGTAAATTTTAAAGTAATGTTATATGTTCTAAATAAATTTTAGAATAATGTGATAGGTCTTATCTTAAAAAAAAAACTTTTCTGGGCTTTATCTAAAATTACATTAAACCTATTGATTAATTTGTGGTGAGCTCACATATTTACTATGTTGAATTTTTCAATCCATAAACACAGCATGTATTGTTTTCCACTTATCAGAGAAAACATTTGGCCTTTGTTTTTTTGGGTTTGACCTATTCACTTAGCATGATAATTTCCAAATTCATCCATTTACCAGCAAATGCCATAATTTTATTCTTCTTTATGGTTGAGTAATATTCCATTATGTATATATAACACAGTTTCTTTATCCATTCATCAATTGAAGGGCATCTTGGTTGGTTCCACAATCTAGTTATTGTCTTTTGAGCAGCTCTGAACATTGATGTGACTGCATCACTGTAGTATGCTGATTTTAAGTCCTTGGGGTATAAATAGAGGAGTGGGATAGCTGGGTCAAATGGTGGGTTTCTTAATTAATTTCCATGATCTTTGATTCTTTCTATTACACCGCACAGCTTTTACCATGTAAATTCTTTGTTTTATCAAATTTATACCCATATATTTTTTAACACATGTAATGGCATTCTGTTTTTAATTTTGTGTCCATGTGCTTTTGTTAGTTCATAGAAATGTGATTGACTTTTGTATGTTTGTTTTGTATTTTGAGATGTTGCTGGACTCACTGGTTTTAAGATTACCTTTTGAATTCCTTTGATTTTTGTACACATGCGATCATGTTATCTACTAACAGGGACAACTTTGTTTCTGCCCTTAAAACAAGCAGGCCTTTTGCTTCCTTTACCTGCCTCACCACAGTGGCTAAACCTTCTGGGTACTGTGTTGAACACAAGTGGTAAAGAAGACATTCTGTCTTGTTTCTGGTCTTAGGAAGCATTCAATTTTTTTGTTTGTTCTAATCAGTTGTACATGAGAGTAGAATGCATTTATACATTTTGATAGATCATACATACATGGAATATAATCTCTTATTTTTCTGATTATACATATTGCAGGATCACATTGGTCATGCAGTCATACATGTACATGAGGAAATAATGTCTGTTTCACTCTACTATCATCCCTTCCCCCATACCCCTTCCCCTCCTTTCACTCCCCTCTACCTAATATAAAATAACTCTATTCTTCCCAACCTCCCCATTGTAAATTAGCATCCACATATCATAGAAAACATGTAACCTTTGGTTTTTTGGTTGTGACTTCTTTTGTTATATTCTCTAACTCCATCCATTTACCAACAAATGCCATAATTTCATTCTTCTTTAAAGCTTAGTAATATTCCATCATATATACATACATATATATATATATATATGTATGTATATATACACCACATTTTCTTTATCCATTTTTCTGTTGAAGGACATCTAGGTTGGTTCCATATCATTCATTTTTCACCACTAAATATAATATTAGCACTAAATTCTTTGTAGTTGCTTTTTGTCAAGTCTACCTCTATCCTTAATGAGTGTACCGATAGCTTTTATTACAAACAGGTGTTGAATTTTAAACATAATTTTCCACTTGCATTGATCTGATTATGTGTTTTTCTTCTTTAGGTTGTTAACAAGCCAAATTACACTGATTGAATAACAAATACTGAACTAGTCTTGCACCTCTGAAATAAAAGTCATTTGATGCAAAATTATTTTTTTAAATTGGTGAGGTCTATATTTATAATTTTATTTTTGTCAAGGAATTTTGAGTACTTCATGAGAAATACTGATTGGTAGTCTTTCTTTTTCAACTGTCTTTTGTCATCTTTGTTGTCAGACTAATAACTGCTTCATAAAATAAGTTAGGAAAAGTTTCCTCCCCTTCTGTTTCTTTAAGAACTAATAGAGCTGGTGTCAATTCCTTAAACCCCTAGACAGAGTTTCCAAGTAAAACCATGTGGATACTGAAGAGATAGATTTTAAGTTGTAAGTCTGATTTTCTAGATACCTAAGTAAATATTCAAATTATCTGCTTCATCTCAGGGGAATTGTGGCAATTTGTGTTTTTGAGAAGGTGATCCATTTTGATAAAACTATCAAATGTATTGTGTAGAATATTTTATATTATTCCCTTATTAACACTTTTATGACTTCCAAGTCTGCAGTTACAGGTCATGTTTCCTTTTTTGCTATTTTTTTTTTCTTACTAAGTGCCAGCACTGTCTCCCTTTAATTTATATTTTGTTTTTTATATGTGTTACAGTTTAGAACTGGAATGTTCTCCAAAAGCTCATGTGTTAAAGAATTGGTCCCCAATGCAGCAATGTTCAGAAGTGATTGGACAATAAGGACTTCAGCCTTATAAATGAGTTAATCCACTGATGGATTTATAGCTAAATGGGTTATTGGGAGATGATGAAACTATAGGCTGTGAGACCTAGTTGAAGGAAATATGTCCTTGAGGACATGCCCTTAGAGACTATGTCTTGCCCCAGAGCCTTCCTCTCTCTCCACCTGTTTCCTGGATGTTATGAGATAAATAGCTTGGCTCAGCCACCCTCCTCCCACCATGATATTCTGCTTCATCACAGACCCAGAAACAATGAAACCAAGTGACCGTGAGCTGAAACTTCCAAAATTGAGTCAAAATTAATTTTTCCTCCTTTAAGTTCTCTCTGACATTTTGTCATAGCAGCAAAAAGCTAACACAATATTGTGGGAAGCTATCCTTATTTAGCAGAATCAGACTAGGTTGAGCCATGGGACGCAGAGGCCTGGCTTCTAGGAACTCTCTGGAAGTATGTGGTGCTGCTGTGGAAGTATGAGTGGTTCCCTGTCTCCTTCTGGAATTTTCCCCCTAAGAGAATAGTTCCCCTAACTCCACTCTATCCTGTCCATCACAGAAGAAACTCCTCCCATTCCTTGCCCCCTTTACTGTATGTTATGAATAAAGGAGAGTTGGGGGAGTTGTTGTAAGAGGCCAGAGCTGGTATGGCCAGACCCATCATGTCCCCTCTCATTTAAAAGAGTAACAGCTCTTGTGTGTTTATTGAGTAGATAAGTCTTTTGGGTAATAGATTAAGAAAAACCACCAAAATCATCCTCTGGCAGTTAACTCTTTTCTTGTTCATGTGGGATGTAGCAGAGAGGACCCCACACAGTATGATATATTCATTTTTATATTCATGCTGTTCAAATTGCCTATATTATTCTTATATTGCTATATTCGAAGTGAGTTTCATATAGACTGCATGTAGTTGATTCATGTTCACCACTACACATGTAGTCTTTTGTTCCTTTTCACAAATTTGTGAAGTTTTAGTCATTAATTTCTTGATTACTTTTCAATTTTGCTTGCTTTATCCTCCTCTTCTATAACTTTCATGACATAAATGTTAGCTCTGCTGATATAGCTTATTGATCCCTGAATCTATTTTTATTCTATTAATCTCATATTTGTTTTTCAGATTAATTTCTATTTGTTCTAAGAATTTACTGATGCTTTCCTTTATGTACTCCATTCTGCTGTTGTGATCATTTACTATACTTTTTAATTTGGTTAACATATTTTTCATCTCTAAACCCTTCCTTGGTTTTTTTCTTTATGTCTTCTATGTCTTTGCTCAGGCTCAGTATTTTTTAATTTGTTTCAAGAATGCATGTAATTGCTGGTCATTATAATTTCATCACAAGTGTTTTAAAAATCTTCTTAAATAATCTAACATCTCTCATAGGTGGGTTTTGACAACTATCGATTACCTTTTTCTCATTCGATTTGAGATCTTCATATTCTCAGTATAATGAGTGCATTTTTCCTTTTAATTAACTTCTAGATATTGTATTATTTTGTAGTATGCTGAAACTTAAACTTCTTTTTTAAGCTAGATTTTCTTGTTAGTACTTAGGCATGGAAAGGGATTTGTTGCTTCAATGCAATTAGGGGTAAGTAGAAATCCAGATTTACCCACTTACTCTTGGTTGGCAGCAAGGTTGGGAGGGGCTGCCTGATATTGCTAGAAGGAGTGGAAGTGATGATTCCCTTTGATGCTGCAGACAGGGCGGTCTCAGTACTGCTTAGTGATTTTGAAAATCCTGAAAGTCCTTACTCTTTTCTCAGTCTCCTTTGACACCACCACAGCAAGGACAGAGGGGTGCTTCACAATCATTTGATAAAAGTGGAAGTCAAGTCTCCCCACTTGCTTTCTATTGACAGAGCTTGTGAGTGGTAGGGACATTTATTGGAAGCTGGCTCCCTACCTGTCCTTCTCTGGAAAGGTGTCAGGGCATTTCCTAATAGCCTTCCAAATATGGAATCCAATGGGCCACTACACTTGTTAGAGAAAGTAAGAGAGAGAAGACATTTTATTTTCCACCTGCAGTGTTTGGCTGGAGTCAAGAAGTTACTATTGAAAAGTGCTGTTTCTTTAGGCTGCCCCTTTCTTCATCCCTTGGCTGGATAGAGTAGACTTTTGGAGACACTTTTTTTGTCTATAAAAGTTAGAATTTCCCAGTAGCCAAATGTTTCATCAGCAATGATGTATGAGGCAAAAAGAAACTCACCTTTGCATGATTCCCTAGGTCCTAAAGTCCCTCATCAGTCTGTTTCTATCTATTCACCTTTCAGAGTCTTCTAAGGTTTATTTTCTATATAAAATACAGTGTTCTTTATTTTACTTAGTGACAGGAATAGGAAAACATGTATCATCTCAGAATCACAACTCTGTTGTTAAGCTTTTAAGTTTAATTTACACATTATGTTATTAAGCTTTATTTCAATAAATTCTAGAAATTAATTTCAAGTTTAAAAGTTCAGTAAATTTTTAAATTATCATAAGTTACCATATAAATTTAATACATTCAGATTTTTGTCACTTTTACCATCTTTAAAACCTGTAGTAAAGAAAATGTTAGTCAATATTTAAACTAATTTTAATTTACCTTAATTTTCCTACTGTTTATAAAAATACTCAAAATATCCTTTAAATTTTAATTAGTTCATCACAATAAAATCACTCATCAAATTGCAGGTTTTAATTGGAATCACAATATTACCGTGTTTTGTAGCATGTCAAAGTGAGCTAGGATAGAAGAAATAAAAAAGGTGGGAAGGAGAATAAAAGGAAGGAGTAGGAAATACAATTTTAATTTAAAGTTCTACATATTTTTCCAGGTTTATCATTCCCCAAGTTAATTCTTCTTCATCTTAAAGTTACCATAAATTCACTCACTTATGAAAATTACCTTGTGCACTATTAATTACCCCAATAACAAAGAGATTATTCAAAGCTGGTTATGATATTTTAAGAAACTTTTAATTTAGAGAACTTTCTGCCATCATTTATTAAAACTGATAATGAGAACACATCAGCCTAAGGATCTTGAGAATGAGCAAACTACCAGACTGATGTTAGATCCCAGACACACACACACTTTTCCATCCCCATCCCTCAGCAAGCTTTCTTGGAAAGAGCAGCCAAGAACCCAGTGTCTCTCACTCCCCAGATGACCCACATTCTCCCTTGAATGTGTATCTGCTTTCCTAAATAAGTCTCTGGCCGAGTCTCTGACCGGTGTATACTGAATTTTTTTCTTACACAAATTGCCAAGGACCCCACTTGTTCTGAGTTGACCGTTCCACCCTGGAAACTGCTCGACTTCTTTCAGTTACAAAAGTATCTTAAATATTTAAAATATTTTAAAAACAACTATAATTATATATTTTTCCAACTATATGATTAGTAGTAAAGCAGATGAAATATACATTATTATTATCTCTTAATATAAGCCTTAATCTTTCCAGGGTAATAAAAGGGATTAAAAGGAACTCACCTGAAAAATTATTTTACTTTATCTATTTCTTTCTTTATTTATTGTATTTAATAATGTTGTTTTGCATGGTGCTTGAGGCCAAACCTGAGAACTCACACATGCAAGGCAAACCACCTACCATGGAGCTACCCTAGTCTAAGAATCAAGTTTCTTCTCCCAAACATGTTGGAATTACCATATAACATTAAATTTACATGTTGACTGAGTACTTGGGCAAAGGTATAAAACTCAAAGCTATAACCAACAAGCACAATTCTTTGAAATCATAAAAACTGATATGTTCAATCCCTTAAAGGTGACTGGTCTACCCTGCATTCAGGATATGTCATTACTTCTTCTGATTGTGATATGATAGTCCACCCAGGTAGACGGTAGCTAGTGTCCTGCCTGGTTGTTTGATGTTCCAATATTAACACATTTTAAATCACTTTTATATTTTAATTCTTTCTCATCTGATGCTAAACTCATGTCAATATGATTTAATTTTCCCTATATATCTCTATTTTATTTTTCTTATCTCTTTTAATTATATTGATTAATTTGTTCTGATGAATATCCTATAACACATCTTTTCTGTCACTTTTTTACAACATATATGAAAGGACTATCCAGTATGATGACCCATTCCCCTAGTTGGTTGTTAGACAAATACTCTAATCAGACTATTCAAACTGGGCACACACCTGTAATCCCAGAGACTTGGATGCTGAGGCAAGAGGATCACAAGTTCAAGGCCAGCCTCAGTAATTGAGCAAACTCTCTGAAATTTAGCAAGACTCTATCTCAAAATAAAATTAAGAGGGACTAGGGACATAGCTCAGTGTTAAAGTCCTCTGGGTTCAATTCCCAGTACCAAAAAAGAAACAGACTATTCACCAAGTATTCTAAATCCACTCCTTAGTTTTCTAAGCTACTCAAAGCCCCAAATTTAGTCTTGTCCACTAAATTATATTATCTTCCTTCATATCATGTTCTCTGAAATACATTTAGAAATTATAGTGAGTATGAATTGACAGGACTTCCTTATCACAATAATTCCCAATATCTAGGTCTAGGAAAGGAAAGTACTTCCCTTTTTAGCAGGAAGTATTTCACTACCATATTAATCATTACCTCTAACAGGGGCTCCAATAAAGACTTTGAATTATCCGACACCATGGAGATGAAGATATTTCTCAAGCTGAGACAAACATCATGCCTTTACCTGGCCCCTGTGTGCAAAATTTAAACCAAGGAAGGGATGAACCTGTGATATATGTCCTGTCAACTGGAGTCTTCTTTATGGATTTTCTCAAAGTTTGGTTGAGGGTAAAATGTTTCTTCTCCATTGGTAATAAATCTGCCAGAAACTGAGGCTAGGATTTCTAGTGTCCCATCTGCCATCCTATGATGAAAAATAGTCAGTAGGAGAAGAGAAGGAAGATAACAGCACATAGAAAGGACCAAAATGAGACGAAAAGAAAAGAGCTCTAGTAATGTGATGATTCTGCTTCTAACCATTCCCTTTGGGTTTCTGCAATTCCTAGATCCATAAGCCAGTCTAGCCCTCAGTTCACCTACGAGGTTTCAGAATGGGTTTTCTCATGAGCAGTGAGAAAACACCTGACTTCTGAATTCATATCTGCTGTCTCCACCGCCCAAGAGACAGTTTAGATTTCTTCCCCTATTCCTTTGCACCTCCTCTCATTCTTATTTTAATTACAAATATATGAAACTCATTTTAGTTTCTACACTCAGTTTTTAAACATAATCAGAAAAAAATTCTGCTTTACTCAAAGTCAGCAACCTGTCTGATGAACCATTTGTAAATTGGAAAACAGTTGGCTTATTTATGGCATTATACTAGAAGGTTGTGGTTACTTTCTTGGTTTGTTGGGTTCCTAGTAGCATTATAATGATGTAAATTAATATGATTTTATTTCCCTAAAGGGTATCATCTATGCTATTCATTCACTGTAAACCGGAAAAAGTCAGAGAAAAAGAAGCATAATTTGTCATTGTGACTTTCTAGAATTTGCTTAGCATCCTAAATTCTTGCATTAGCTTTTTCTCTTCAGTTCCATTTATAGTATTCCAAAACTGCTGAGAAATTATCCCCTCAAAGAAAATAAGTTCATATTCTTAATAGCTATGCTCAGATAAGGATACTCATCTATGCCTTACAGAATTATTCTAAAGATAAAATGAGCTGTCTTGTCTCTCCAATTACCCTGAAAACTCCTTGAGAATAAGAATCCTGTCTTCTGTTTCTTTTCCCTTTACACTATACCAGAAGAATATTTTCTTCTTATAAAAGGTCTCAAAAATTGTTGTCAATCAATTAAAAGTGTAGTCTAGGAGTCCTCCATTTCTGAAGGTTGCAATTCTAGAGCTTCTAGGTGGATAAAGCAGGGAGGAAGAAGGGTTGCCTCTGCTACAGGGCATGTGTCAGTCCTCGGCAGAGTGAGGATCTCCTCCCTACAGACAGAAGAGCATGGTCTGGGTGCCCAGAGTTCCAAGAATGTGGCAGAAGTTGAACTGGGATGAGGCAGGACCCAATGCAATTGGGAAGATTATCCAGGAGAGGAGAGTCAGATCCTAGGCAGGGGAAGAGATCATCTGCGTTGAGGAGGGAGTAGATGTGGAGATGGGAGCCCAGATACATGCAGTTCAACCAAATAAAGAGAAAGAGCTCCTTGAAAAAATGGACTATTCCAGATTTGAGTTTCATAAAATCAGGAAGTATACCAGGAGCAAGGGGAATATGTCAAAATAGAGAGCAGGCAGTTTGAATGAATGTAAACTGGCACAAACCAGGGATACGCAGCATCAAAATAAAAGATGACAGCAATGGATCATAACCCATTAAGCAAGAAATTTAAAAAATAAAAAAGGAAACCTTGCGTGTCTGTGGTATGGAAAAAAATGAATTCATTTTAAGTTTAAAAAGTAAGAATATTTTCATAAACTCAAAGTAACTCCCTAAAACTTACTAATGTGAAAGGGAAAAAGTAACTTAAAATTGAGATATTTGACAAACATCACCTTAAACAAGTGGTCCAAGTGAACTTTATCAGCAAAGGGACAAATTCAAACCATGCCTCATCCGACAGGATATTAGGAAAGCACAGCATTATGCAACTGCTGCTGAAGATGACTAGTCTTTAAACGTGAGAAAACACTGAACAGCCCATCTAAGAGGTAGTCCACAAAATAGCCTGTAATCCTCAAAAAAAGGCAAGGTCACGAAATTATAGAAGAAGTTCAATAAATAAATGCAATGAGTAATTTTGTACTGTCCCCCTTTGTCATGTATAAATTACATTATTAAGGACATTGGCAAAAGT
This sequence comes from Sciurus carolinensis, assembly GCF_902686445.1. NCBI lineage: Eukaryota > Metazoa > Chordata > Mammalia > Rodentia > Sciuridae > Sciurus > Sciurus carolinensis. The sequence continues at coordinate 47,008,181 of NC_062221.1, forward strand.
GAAATGGAAATTTGGATTAGATAGTCAAATGCATCAATGTTAACTTTCTGGATTCTCTAGTTGTATTATGGTTTACTAGGAGACTATCCTAAGTACTATCTACTGCTAATTAATACTATTAAACACAACTAAATCCCATCTCTTTGTAGGACTCATGTATATAAGTGTGAGAGGCATTGAGTTGGCACTTAATCTCAAATGGGTCAGAAAAAAAATGTTGTTTATCCCATACATCCAAATTTTATGTAAATTGATAATTATTACAAAATTAATAAAAATAAAACTATTTGTTAACATCGGTGAACATTAAGATACCCTGTCACATATATGTAATTAAAACCTTTACACATACATAGAATAAAAAACAGTTACTTATTTCATGCAGTATGGAGCTATAATGTTAAATATTATGTTTCTAGACAAAAATCAAATGCTGTCTCTTTAAATGGAAAAACAAATCAACCACTATAAAATAAAAATGCAGAAAATAACTTATTCATAAAAAGTCTTTTGTTAGATTGGTTCTATAAGATGCTTACATGATTTGATTCACTTTTTCACTTTATCTCCTTTGCTTTGCACTTGGAGAGAAAAGCTATTTCAATTCCCTTCACAAACTACATTGTAATTATGAGTTTCCTTGTCTGTCAGTCATGTTGTAAGTACCTCAAGAGCAGGAACCTTGTTTCATTCGGCCTTGTCTATCCAGTGCTTATAGCTTCTTCCAAACAAGCACTTTATTAAACTGTTGCTTGGGAAAAAAAAGAACTTTTTTCATGGATTTTTAGCAGCCTAGTGATGACCACAGAAGCAATCTTCATCTCTTAAAATGAATGAGCTGTGCTAGGGGGAGGAGGTCCTCAGGGTACTCAGTGTACATGGCAGATAGGAAGGCAACAGTGGATGAGAAAACATACACATTATCACAAGGTCCAACAGAAAACATAGAGTAACATAGCCATCAATTTTTAATCTCTGGATTATATGTATATATTTATGTGTATATATACATATATATAAATATATAAAAATATATTTTATACAATATAAATAAATATAAAATGTATATAATATAGATAGATAGATAGATAGATAGATTTCCTCCATATCCTCCTCTATGAGAACTACAATTCCCTTAAAGGCACCACTCTGAAGTCTTGCACTCTATGGCTCTCCATGCAGTTTATTGAGGACACCTGTTGGAAGCCATGTATAAATTGTGGTTTGTTTGAGCCAACATAAAGCAGGGAAGCTGCTTTTCTGGGAACTCCTGGGTGAAATTCCCTGCTGGAGAAAGCCCAGATCATGCTGGCCCCCTTGCCCTAGCTCAGAGCGCTGGGATCAAACAGCAGCCTGGAGATGGGCGTAATCTACCAAGCACCAAACAGCCTGTTTACCTCAAGATCCCTGCCACACTGAAACCTTTCAGGTACTTACCCTTAAATAAAGGATTGGGGCCTTTTTCAGTTGTTCAGTTCCAGTTCCTACTGGAGCTGGAAAACCCACCAGGCACCCACCTTTAAATCTAATTTCTGGTATGTCTTTTATTCCTTACTGATTATTTCGGACTTTTTATTTTCCCAGGCGACTCACACCTCCAAGCAGGAATCTGCTCTACCTGGATGCTGGTATCCAGCATAGACACCTAATCAACAGGCTCAGTTTTATCCAGCTAAAATCTCATCCAGGTTTTCAAAGCTCAAAGAAGGGAAGTCTAGACATCAGACCAGTGAAAATAGGGATAGATGTGAAGAAACTGGCTTGAGGAAAAACACAAAAGGAGTGCAAGGAGGAAAGGAAGACTAGTCGGGTCCATAAAAAAACTAAATGTACCACCCTAATTTCCTAGTACTGACAGGTTCTTATCCCAGCCTCCTTTCCTTATCTTGGCCTTTATGTGATGTCTTTTCAATATGATATTTCTTTCTTGTGTAGTAGATCCTTTAAATGAATCATATTCCAAATACTGCTGTTGAAGAAATAATCGTAGTACCCACAGTTCCCATCTACCAAATACCAAGTGATCACTGCATCCAACTATTTAGGCAAAATAGTGATATCGAGAAGTCAAAATCCACTCAACAAATTCATCCAGTGTTATACTCAACCTAGGCAAAAACTTTCAACACTCAGGTCAATATTAACAACTTTGGAGCTGTTAGTAATGTTAGGAAGAGTTATTTTAATGGAGTGTGGGTTGTAAAGAATAGAGTAGTGAATGGAAAGTATCAAAAACTGGAAGTAATTAGAAACAAATTTAACATTATTTTTAGACATGAAAAAGAAGCAGAAGGGTAGGATTGGCAAATAAGTAAATATTATTGATCCTTTTGCATTTCAAGACTGGTACAACATAAAATTTAGGTGTATAAGTGATAGATTCCAAACCAATACTGGTTGTGTGCCTAGTCTGTATTGAGCTTTGTTCTAGGAGTGTACTACAATATTACCTTTTCTCATGTATCTCACAATGTGGAGGGACCAAGCAGACAACAAACGAAGAAAAATATGTCAGTTTCTTTATCCATTCATCTGTTGAAGGGCATCTAGCTTGGTTCCACAATCTAGCTATTGTGAACTGAGCTGCTATAAACATTGATGTGGCTGCATCACTGTAGTATGCTGATTTTAAGTCCTTTGGGTACAAACTGAGGAGTGGGATAGCTGGGTCAAATGGTGGGTCCATTCCAAGTTTTCTGAGAATTCTCCACACTGCATTCCAGAGTGGCTGCACCAATTTGCAACTCCACCAGTAATGTAAAACTGTGGTATATATACACAATGGAATATTATTCAGAGATAAAAAAGAATAATATTATGGCATTTGCAAATAAATCGATCAAATTGGAGAATATCATGCTAAGTGAAATAAGCCAATCCCCAAAATACCAAAGGCAGAATGTCTTCCCTGATAAGTGGATGACGATATATAATGGGGGTGGGGGTAGAGGAACTTTAGATTATGTAGAGGGAAATGAGGAGGTATGAAAAATGGTGAAATGAAACAGACATCATTAGCCTACGTACATGTCTGATTACACAAATGGTATGAATCTACACTGTGCACCATAGAAATGAAATGATGTACCCCATTTGTGTATGATGAACCAAAATGCAGTCTGTAAAAATAAAAAATTTAAAAATTAAAAAAAAAGAAAGAAAAATGTGTCAGTTGCCAGGTATAGTGGCCTACTTGGGAGGCTAAGACAGGAGGATCACAAGTTCAAAGTCAGCCTCAGCAAAATAAGGTGCCAACAAACTCAGTGAGACCCTGTCTCTAAATAAAATACAAAATAGGGCTTGGGGTGTGGAATGGTGATCGAGTGCCTCTGAGTTCAATCCTAAGTACCCTCCCATCCCTCAAAAAAAGCAAAATGTGTCAGTTCAGATAAGAATTATGAAGAAAAATAAGTATATTAAGGTCAAGCAGAACTAGAGTGAGCAGGAATGGGTACTTGTGAAAGGATTCAAGTATTTTGCTCACTTTTATTTATTAGGGTTTAAAAAGATTGATTTGTAGAAGAAGCTCTCAGATGTCTATATACAAATTCTTTTTGATGTATATATTGCCAATATCTTCTTTTTATGTGGCTTGCTTTTTCACTTTCTCTCCATGTTTTTTAATAAACAAAGCATTTAACTTTTAATTAAGCACAAATTATCTTGTATTTTTTTCTTACAGTAAGGGCTTTTTGCAAGCTGTTTAAGAAGTATGCCTATCCTGGAGCTTCGAAAATATTCTCCAATTTTTTTTTTACTAGAAACTTTATTGTTTACATATTTACATATGCAATCCATTTTGACTGAGTTTTGTATATTGGTTTAGTAGAGGTCAACATGCATCTGCTTCCAAATGAATATCCAATTGATCCGACATTGTGTGTTCAAGAAACATTCTTCCTCAAATGAACAGCAGTGGCATTTTGTTATATATCAAGCAAACATGTATGTAGAATTTCAGATCTGTTTTATTATTTGTTCATCCTTTTGCCAATATCACAGCATCTTACTTTCATTTAGTCCTGATAAGCCTTGAAAATTTTTACTTCTTCAAGATTTTCTTCTCCATTCTGAGTTATTTACATTTCCAAAAAATTTTAGAATTAGTAATTTTTTTCAATTTTTAATTTTCATGTTTATTTATTTACTTAGTGCTGGGAATAAAACCCAAGACCTTGAGCATGGTAGGCAGGCATTCTACAACTCAACTACACCCACATCCCAACTTATAAATTTGTGTACACGTGTGTTAACAGAAATTCTCTCAAAGAGAAAGAATTTTTGCTGAAATTTTTAATGGAATCATATTCCCAAGTGAACTTGGGACTCATGGACATCTGTAAACTATTGAATCAACTAATCCATAATCATGATAAATCTTTCTTATTTAAAGAATCATTCATTTCTCTCAAAAATATCTTGCAGTTTTTAGTGTTGAAGACATGTATATTTTATAATATGGTTTTAATGGTATTATAAACACTATATTTTAACTTCACTTTGTATTCTGTCTTTTGCATATTGAATTGTTATTGACTTTCATTCATTGATTTAGTACTCTTAGTATATCAATCTTAGAGATGAAAGTATAGTACCATGTATGCTTTTATATTGACCTTGCTAATTCACTTCATAATTCTAATAGGTTTTTAGGGCTTCTATTCATATAATCACATTATCCACAAATAATGGCAGTTTTACTTTTTCATCCCAAACCTATCTCTTGTATATTTTCCTGCCTTATCATGCTGACTAGGACTCATGAAAGTTATAAGTGGAGAAGTCACAGGACAAAATGTTCTTGCTATTCCAATAAGTAGGCTACAAAGAACAAGATTAGAGGAAGGGACCTCAGTTCACTTCCTATTTTAATAGTCCAGCTAGTGATAGTGGTGACTTTGAGAGGTTTTTATAGAGGTTGTGAGAAGCATCACATTCTAAGTATGCTTTCAGTGTAGAATCGACACAAGGTTCTGAAATGAGATATGAACATAGGAGGATCCCGGGAGGACTACAAGTTTTCATGTTGCTATTTGATTTAGCACCTGAGTAAACTTTTGCAATTTAGGAGAAAAGAAAACAATGAGAAAATCAGGTTGCAGGGAGCTTGCAGAAAGTTGTATATTCAATTTCAAATGTATTAATTTGGAGGTACTCATATTTCGTAGATTAAGTTGGTAGTTGTATATAACAATCTGAAGTTTAATAGGGAGGTTTTGAGTGCTTTGGTTATGTATTTGGAAGTAATTGGCATAGAAATGATATTTTAAATTGAATGGTATTTGAAATAGAAGTAGTTAAAGAAAAATAATAAGGACTTTGCTGTGGGATACTAACAATTTTTGGATACCCCTTTTCATACAGTAAAGTCTAATGAACAAGAACAGGTGCTAAGATTGGAGAAAACCCATGAGCAGGTGTTTGTAGCCAAAAGAGGAAAGTGTTTAAAAGGCAAAAGGAATAAGTGTCAGGTGCTGCTAGTAGTCTACTAAAGTGAGAACTGAAAGTTGATTTAGCTACTCGGAGGCTATTGAGTAAGTAGAATTAAAATTTAGTTTAGTAAGTTTCCCATCAAAAAATGGTTCTACTTGAGATAGAGAGCACCTACCACAAGAGGTGCATACTCCTTAGTGTCGATAATTCTTTGTCCTGTTCAATATCAATAGATCATTTTCCTCAAGTTGGGAAAAATGATGTGATTCAATCAGTAAAAGTCTCAAAATGGTAGCTATATTTTCTTTTTTATCATTAACTACAGGGTTTGATAAAAGTTTGTCTTATCCCCTAATCTTTTCTTTCTGTATTTCCCCTACCTTTAAGAGTCCCTCTTCACCTAAATCAACAAAGACTCTATTATGACCAAATGGAGACCCGTTGTACCTTATTCACACCATAATGTAAACAGCACATTGCATCCGTCCTCCCAAAAGTCTTTACATTTTGGAGGAGAATCTCCAATTCAAAGTCTTAATGCCTAGAAGTAGACCTTAAGGTTGAAATTTCAATCAATCCTTTTGGTTAATTCTGAGTTAAAAAGGAAGACTTGCTAAAGAAGAATGTATTCAGATGAATTTTTTGACCTTCCCTTTAGGATTAGTGAAGTTTGTAAAAGAACATTTGAGGATAATGTGCAAACGCTCAATCAATGACAAAAATTAGTGACAATGCTCCTGATAAATCATTGGGAATCATAGTCACAAAAGGAAATATGGTCATTTAAAAACAATCTTAGTCTAAGGTAATAATTCTTATGAGAAAACCAAATAATAATCCCCATATGCCAGTTGGCAATCCATGGTGTGAGGAAACCAGCATTTATGAGGAACTAAGCCACAAAATGTCAGTATCTTAATATTATCGTGTACCACTTAGAATTCATAGAGTTCTTCAGTAGAAAAGCCATCATGCTATTCCTCAGTCTAGAACTAATTCCTGCAGTTAAGAAAATGACATCTTTTTGTAATCTATTACTAAATTCTGTAAGATTATTGTGAACTCTGATTTCTTTCATTCTTCCCACATTTATTTCTGGTTACAAGAATACACTTATTATGAGACTATCATTTGGTTCTCTCATACAATTATTGCCTGTTTTTAAATGACCACATTCCTCTTTGTGACTATGACCCCCAAACACTTATAAGGAGTATTGCCACTATTCTTTGTCATTGATAGAGACAGAATTTGCACGTCACCTGCAAATGTTCTTTTACAAACTTTGCTAATGCAAAACTGAAGGTCGATAAAATTCAGCTCAATATATTCTTTCTTCTTTGGCTATGTCTTCTCTTTTAACTCACTACCAAGGACTGATACAGTTTATTTTAATACAAATACTCTAATTCAAACAAAGTAACTTTTAAAATTTAATCAAAGAGGGAAGTTTAGGTTGTATAATAGGGAGCATTGACCTCAATCATTTGAAGATCAAATTTACCTGCTTGAAATAAAATAATAAATCTCATTCCACATCTCAGAATAGGTTAATGACTAAGTATAAGCAACAAATGTATAAAGCAATAGATTTTTTTTTTCTGCTCTACCACTGCAGCTCCTGGTCAGGATTTAAAGATAGAGGACAATATAAGAATCCTAATTTTCCTACACATTTTGTGAAGGCCCAATAGGTTATTTATTAATTGGGATGCTTGAATATTTATGTTTCCATTCAGGAATTGTAAAAATTCTATAAGAAATCAAGCAAATCCTACGATAGCTCGGCTAGAGTCAACTGGCATAAAATATTTTCACAGTTTTATAATGAAACACTTCCTAATCTTCATATAGATTCTTCTGTAAGTGTATTTCCATTAACTGAAACTAAGGTTACATTATGAAGAATGATGCTTTTAAAATGCAGATTTGTCTTGCTTTGCTACAAATACATGAGAGTTTTTGAATCTCTTTTTCCTAAGGAAATGACATGATGCAAATAAGAATTTCTACTAAAGGCAGAGAAGGTATTCAATTTATTTGTCATCTAAAATAAGATTTTTTTAAAGTTGCCAGATTCTGGAATTACTTTCTTGAAATACTGTTTTAAAGTCTATTATAGAGATATTTTCAAGTAGAAACTAGAAGGATATTCAGACACTAAGCCGTTTTCTCAGAATAACTTGAAGGACCTTCCACATAAAGAAACAGCTATCCTTAGTAGTAAAGCCAATTTTAACCTAATTTTCTCAACTTCCTTTGGAATAGCAACTTCTCTGAAATTGCTGTTATAGGCCAAATTCAGAAGATGATTCCTAATATCATAGTCAAACTTTAAATTTAGAAAAAGCAAAACTACAAAGTTTTTATTTTACATAGCTTAACAATTCTACTGAAATGATAACCAAATCAATACAAATCATTATGTAAAGGTATTATGATTCACATCAACTAAATGAATTTTTAAAGGAATTATAATCAATTCCTTAACTGGAACTGGCAGTAATAGTCCTCAAAGTGTGTGATTGAAAAACAAAAAAGAGATTAGGACCTTTACAGGAAGGAGAGAAGATCACTTAAAAGTTGTATACAAAAATAATCAATCATGCATTGGAAAAAGAGAAAAACAGAACTGAACACAAAGAACTTGCTGCAGTATGAGACAATGGGAATGCTCACCTGTTTTGGCTTTGATGGTGGAAAGAAATGAAAGAGAAATGTATCGCCCACAAAATTCTAACTACACTAGCCCTTATCTTCAGCCTTTATTCCTTCTACCCAAGGAGTTCACAAATCCTGAAGATAAATTTTAAAGCAGTCCTTGATTGGCAGTAGTGCCAATCATGTTTGGAAGCAAAATTAGAATCTCATTGGAAAAAACACTAAACAGTTCTAAACAGTTCTCAGAAATGTCCACAGAATAAAGTTCCAAGACCCATGAGCTCACAATTACAAAACAAACAAGGAAATAAACTATGGGGGAGTACTGCAAAAATAACTAAATCAGACATGCAACATCAGACTAGTAAAATTTTTAGGAATTATATTTATTAATTCTATAACATGATCAATATATTTAAAAAGTATAAAGATGATTTTAAATATATGACAATGGGCTAAAAGGTGATAAAATTGGTCAAATATACTTGGGCAAGGATGAAGTATTATTAATGAAATTACTTGAACTTGAAATTCAACAAATACTTTAGACAGCTAACTAAAAGAGCTAAAGAGAGAATTAATGAAATGGAATATAATGATATAATAAAATAACATGCTAACATGAAGAAAAGGGAAAACAAGAACTAGATCTTAAGAGACATGGAAGAAAAAGAAAGTTTAAACTCATTTAAGCAAGTATCCAAATGGAGAAAAAAATAGATAATGAGATGAGGGAAAAGTTAAAATTTTCCTAAGTACTACAGTCTACTTTCATCAGATGGTAGAATTCAAAAGAATTTCCAGCATAATGAATGAAAAGAAGTTAATGCCAATAAAACTGGAGTTGGAGATAAAACTATTCTCTGCTTCTGCGGCAGGTGAGGTCTGCATAAACTGCAGTCCTCCACAGCCCCAGAAAAGATGCTTTTCTTAATTGCAGGCTATGCCCTCCAGTTCTACAGCAGACCGCTGCAGCTACTGCCGAATTCATCTTTCTGTGCTCTTGTCTCACAAATTCAAAGAATGAAACCACAGACGACAATGAATGAGTAAAAATAGCGTATATTCAACTGTGCTTAGAAATAAAACTCCCACAGGACGAGAGGGGACCCAAGAGGTATGCCATCTGAATGTGTAGTCCAGGGGTTTATATAGCACTTGGGTCAAGTATTGGTCCAAACTTACGCTAATCAGGGTTTGAAAAAGTTCCAATGCTCTTGGTCCCCAATTATGCTAATTAGAGTTTAGAAAAATACTAACTCTATTCCTTAGCCCTGAAATCCCATTTGGGTCTGTCCTACTTCCATTTTCCTGCAGCTCCTCAGAGTCATGAGCTGTGGCACTGTGCTCCAGGCCAGGCAGGGCTGCCGTGGGGTGACAAGTCAATGCACCTTGCCTCTTTTGGCGCAGGTCCACTGCACCTCAGACCTGCCAGGAAGGGCAGTCTCTATACAGTCAAGTCCTACACTTGCTGCACCAGCTCCAGTCCTCCTGGATCACTGTGCTGCTGCTCTGCTGCTGCTTCTCAGCAGGGACCAGTGGACCGATGGCACAGCATGGCAGTGGGGGCGGGGGGGGGGGTGAGCCACATCACAAAGATACATATAACTCCAAAAATTCAGGACAAAAGAAAAAATTACCTCAAAGACAGCCAAAGAAACAATAAAAATAGAATATAGTCGATCACTTGGCAAATACACTTGCTTCTTGATCAGCCTCCCTCATCTACTGATGCTGGGTGTTTTAGCTGGCTTTTTCATTACTGTGACAAAAATACCCAAGAAGAACAACTTGGAGGAAAAGTTTATTTGGGGCTCAGTTTCAGAGGTCTCAGTTCATACATGGCTGACTCTATTGCTTTGTGCCCAAAGTAAGGCAGCACGTGATGAGGGAAAAACCCCATAGAAGAAACCTGTTCCTTTCATGGCAGTAGGGAAGCAGAGAGAGGTTGAAAGAGGAAGAGAGAGAGAGAGAGAGAGAGGAAAATTTGTACCCTTTTGGGGAATGTCCCCAGTGGTTCATCTCTTCCAACTATACCCAATCTGCCTATAGTTACCATTCAGTCCATTCAAACAAGGGTGAACTAATTAGGTTACAACTCTTACAATCCAAACATTTTATATTCCCACATTAATATGGGAACTTTGAGAAGACACCTCATATCCAAATTATAACACTGGGGTTCTCTGTGCATCTTTTTTTGGTCTTGTGATGGGCAGAAATTTAATTCACTAAACTTTGTTTTGAACTCAACCGTACAACTTATTTTGGCCAATGAATATCAGCAAGTGTTCCCAAAAAATGAAAAATATAATTGAAAGTTGTGCCTGACTTCTCACACCTCTGCATATTCCCATCCAAAGCCTTTCCCATCAAAAAAACTAGCCCACTAATAGCCACATTGTACCTCACATGCCTTGAATCAAGTCCAGTGATGCATAGTCTATCAGCAGACCTCACAGAACTCACAAGAATATGTGATTTTCTTTAACCATTAAATGTCAGAGTGGTTTTTTACACAGTATTATTGAGGCAAAACCTAGCTAATATTAACATTGACAAGAAGTGGGTTGCTTCTGCAACAAAAAACCTAAAGTGTGTGACAATGGATTTGGGACCACATAGTCACCAACAAGGAAACCATTATAGAAGCTGAAAAAATGGTGAGAAACTGAAAAAGTGATCATCTGTGTTATGTAATAGAAACAGATTTGATAAAAATGTGTGAGATTATGTGAAAGGTGGAGTATGCATATGATAAATTTGTGCACTTGGGGAACAGAACCTCAGACAAGATTTGAAAAGCACAAACTGGCTTGAGCTCATGTGTGTGTATTCTCTTTTGCTATTGTTATTTTATCAGCTGCATTTGATTAGACATTAAAAGAGTAAGGAAACAAACCAGCTTGTAAACTAAATTTAGAGGACATATGTAAGCCTAATCAATTTCAGTGTTGAATGATGAAGGTATTTTCTTCAAAATCAAAGATGCAAACGTTAAACAATGATCTCATTGAGAGGACCAAATTCAGAGCTTTGGCAATAAAATAAGGCTTCAGGATAAATAAGTGTAAGACTGGAACATCCCTTGCTCTTCACAAATGCTTAAGCTTAGCACCATTCTTAACTTGGTGATGGGCTTAAAACTTTATGAAATCCTTGTCATTTGGGCCTGTGTTGGAATGCTCTAACTTGCCATTAACTTTCATTAAAGACATGGGAATTGTATTAGTTTCCTGGGACTGCCAATTGATTACCACAGACTATAGATTAACACAACAAAAACTTACTGTTATAGTTCTGGATTCTAGAAGTTTAAGATCAAGGTGTCCATTGGGCTACATTTCCTCTCAAGTCTCTAGGACAGAACTGTCCCTTGCCTCTTTGAGTTTGTGGGGACTCCTGGCAATCTTTGGCATCCCTTAGTTTATAGCAGCATCTCTCCAAGGCACTGAATTGAGTAACAGCTAGGTGTGGCATTTCTAGATCATAAAGCAAATGGGGACTGATGAGAGGTTACACCAAGATAGTTGGGAAGTAGAGACGGGAGGACCTTAAATGCCAAAGTAACTCCATGTATTTTTTTTCTTTTAAACAATGGAGAGTTATAGAAAAATCTTAAGTGAGTTGAGATGTGAACTAATATATTTGATAAAATATACCAGAAAACACAACATTAGCTTCCACACATTTCCCATTTTGCTTATTTCCCAACATTGTTATATAAAATAAGTATGCTTCTTAGAGATGCATGATCCAAACCATACTACCTATTTGATTAATGAGAATATCAAATATGACAATGTGAAAGGTGCAGTATGTTTACTCTATACTGAATAGCCAGAATTGTACCACATAATGGTTTAAATGAGATTGTATAATTTTATACATAATATTTCCCTCCTATCAAAGTCATGTCTTCTTTCTTTCAGTTCCTTCTTTCTTGTAGGCATTGTACACTCATTACCTTCTGCTTGTTTATTTCATTAGTTTTCCAAGTATTCAAGATTAAACTTGCACATTAATGAGTTTATGTTATCAACCTAGAGAAAAGTCTTTAGATTATGACTTTTAAATTCAAAGAATAAATTCACTGAGTTACAAAAGAGTCAAATCACTCCTATTTTGCAGCAAAATTTACATTACAAATACAGGTAAAATAATCACAAATATACTGCTACACATTGCAATGTGACAATGTCACTTTTTTCCTACTGTGAAAAAAGATGAGTCACACACCAAAATAGAATTGTTAAAATATTCCTTCTCTGAATCTACATCAGGCTCAATGCAGGTGCAATTGGTCTCTTGTGTTCTCACAAAGAAAAAGAAGCAAGTAGCCAATTAAACTGGGAATGAGCCCACTGAATGGTCAATTTTTGGCAGGCCTTAAGTTGCAGATGTAAAAAATTGGCTCTAACCTACTTAGAAACTGTGACATGCACAGAGAAGTAAACAGGAGAGGACACCTTGATATTGGTTTGGTTTCTGAAAACTACCAAGAGAGAAAATAAAAAAAAAAACAAACTTCTCGTTCAGTTATCTTTGGATATTACCATGGTTTTCAAACTGTTTTTTTTTTTTAATATTAATAAGCGTGACCAACTCTTCTAGCTATGTGTGTGCAACAAAATCACAACAGTGACAAAAACCAAAAGCAAAATAGAGATAAAGACCAATGTTTGCTCTTAGCAGCAAAAAGTACATTTGGCAAAGTGTTTTGAATGTTGGTGTGTTAGAAGCATAACTCAATATTCCTTTCCACGTAATACAATTTTAATCCTTCCTCCCTTAGAGGCAATAATATTCAAGCATCTTCATTTATTTTGGGCGGGGGAGGTACCATGGATTGAATACAGGGTTCTTAACCACTGAGCCACATCCCCAGCCCCTTTTATTTATTTGTTTTGAGACTAGGTTGCTCACAACCTCACTAAGTTGATGAGGTTGTCTAGAATCCAGGATCCTCCTATCTCAGCCTCACAAGCTGCTGGGATTATAGACATGTACTATCATACCTGACTTCAAGCACTTTTTTTGCTCTCATACAGTTGTTGAATATTTATCCTGGTAAAGATGTGTGTGTGTGTGTGTGTGTGTGTGTGTGTGTGTGTGTGTGTTTGGGAGTTTGGATGGGGCCGATACCTGGAGAGTCATTTTGACATCTGTAGTTTAACAGAACAATAACAACACAGCAACAAAGACCTACTTCCTTGCATATTTAAAACCCTATCTTTATTTTAAACAACACCTGAATCCAGGACACTGTAAGAAACTGATATTCAAGGCTGTAGACTGAGGTCCAGTAAAATCATACTTGGAACTTCCAAGAATTAAAGAGAAACCAAACACAAAGCAGAGGCAGATATCCAAGTATTTGTCACACAAACTAGGAAAAAACCGTGGGGTTGAAAGAGCTTACAGGTGAGCAAACTTACACACACACACACACACACACACACACCCCACAAGGCCTCTTTAGTGTTGCTCAGCACCTGTGGCTCTGGCATTTCAGCAGAAAGCACACATCCCTTTCAACTCTCATAGTAAAGACAGCTAATTTTGATCAGAAATCCTGCTTTAGACGTGTCTGCTTTATTACCAGTCTATGCTGCTGTTTAATTTCTTATGGAGCAAATAACATATCTAAGACACTATCATGGATAGTTTTTATTTAAGAGAAACCCTACTTTAAATTTCACTCAAGTTTACTTGGCAAATATTAAATAAACCAATATTTTATTGAATAAAAAATTCATTCATTTCAACTACTCATTCATTATTTGATGTGCTCGTAGAGCACTCCTACAAGTGAATGCAAATAGCATTTATATACTTCCCTTGATCTGGAATGCATATCCTCTAGAGGCAGTCTGCTCCTTCCTCAGACCATTTGGACTCAGCATTTTTCTTGTACTGAGTTGGAGCTTAGCTCCCTGTGGTTTCTATTTCTCCTGACTTTGATCTTCCAGAGGGCTAGTCATTGCAAGTTAAATCCCACTTCCCCCTGATAACTCCCAAAATATTTGGAGATAGCAATCATATCTTCCCTAACACAGGAGTGTTCTCCCCACCAGTCCTAGTAGGAGATTTACATATCCCCTTTTCATTATTCTGTGTGTGTTTATATCAGCCTAAACATGTGAGTGTAAGAACAAAAAGTGAGTTTTATTAAGTGCCAAGAAGACCATTTTCTGCCATTAGCATGGACAAATTATTAGTGAAAGATTACAATGAATGATGCTAAAATCCTCTTAAGTGTATTTCAGTTAAGGCAAATCTCTCCCCTTTTGAATTTATGTAATTGGTTTAAAGTGGAAGAGAAAAGATGCACAAACTAGAAAAAGGTTTCAACAAGGGAAATCCATTTGCTCTCCAGTTCGTGCTAAGTGATATGTGGGAGTATTTAAAAATGATAATGTCTTACTCTCATACTGGATACATGGTATTCTGTTTGGGTTTTTTTGCTGCCCCCAACCCTCATTATGATCGCCCACCGCCCGAGGGGACAATCACAACGTGTACGCTCTTCTTGATCACAGGAACCAAAAGGGCTTTATTCCACAAGTCTCAGACTTATATTGAGAACATCAGCCTATCAGAGAGTAGACTACCAGGAAAGTCAGCCTATCAAGGAATGGTCTCCAGGCAGATACCAGGATTGTCTCATGAACAACAGCCAACCAGAGTTACTTCCTAAAACTTGTTTACGAGTGCAGCTATGTCTGGCAAGCTGCCAGGCGCCATCTTAGAGATCAGGCCAGGGTGCGGCTCTGGGGCCCTCAGAGCCCGCCCCTGACACCTCATTTTTTTAATTGAAAAACTAAGAATTATTAGGTGTACACTTTCAACAGATACCACTTTCTCTTTCCACTCTGTGTACAAGTATTATAAAAGAATAAGCAAAGAGAAACAAGCGCCCAGTTTTAGCTAGGTTTCACATGAGACCTGAAGCTTTCATGGAAGATAATGGCACGTTACACAGTAACACATACAAAAGGTTTTGACGCTTCGGTCACTGGAACAAAACACAATAGCATCATCTCTTTGAAATGCATAAAAACATGACAGTCTTAGTAGTTAATGAAACATGAATACCATTTTCCAGGAAAGAAATACTCTCAGAAAGCTTGAGTGCTGATTCTGAGACCTTTGACAGTGTTATCTCTGGGCTTTTGATGTGGTAGAATGGTTATACTTACGTGACATGAAAAAAAAAAAGTGCATTACTTTGTCAACAATCCATCACAAGATAAAAAGTACTGTACAACTAACACCAAGTAAGTGCTGATCATCAAAGTCTTGTAGGGCCATGAACCTAAATAAACTAATGTTGTTTTTATTTATTTCTTTGAGATGTTTAAATAATTATGTATCTTTAAAAAGTGACATACTATTGAATTTGATGTTTAGGAACCGGCAAGTCTAATTTTTTAAAAGTTAAATGAGAAGTATTTAGCATTCTACGTGCATGATAATCACAAGGAAGCAGCCAAAACTGAATTATTTAACATAATTTGCAAATTGAGCATCACAAAAGCAAGGAAAGAAGGACACTGTTTTTTCTAATATGTCAAACTCAGTGCTTTAACTCACACAAATCACCATAATCGAAATGGTGATCCTGGGCATAGCTGCTCTCCTCAAGTCCTTGACCTGACAAAACCCACCCTCAACTCAGTTTAGTGATAAAAAGAAGACTGACTGTGGATCCTTGCCCTTCAGAGACTGTGAAAACCCTCTCTAAGAACTGTCTTCTGCTGCAGAACAGGAGGAAGCTGACGCAGTCACAGTTCAACCACTTGAGTCTGACCATTTCTCAGCTCTGAAGAGCTGTTGGTGATAGGATGTACAGTGACTATTCCTGGAAGTGGTCAGTTCGAAAGACCAAGGGCAGGATTTTGTGACATCATCCAGTTCTCTTCCCTCAATTGTCTACTATCTCCAGTGGAGTAACGGAGACAACAGACTATCTGGGACATTCTCTATGAAGACAGCAATTACCCCAGTTCCATGGAGCCCTTAATCCTGCAGCTGCAATAATTCAAACGATTCTCAAATCCTTCTAGGCACTGGTCCCAATCACCTGAAGTTTATATGCAAACAACCCCAGGACATTTCATTTAGCTGCCAATGTCATTATAACCAACAATTAATCTGTGGTACAGTGGTTCTGATTGCCTGTGACTTACCAAATTAAAAATTCAGGACACATTTCCATAAACCTATCAGGGCCAGCAGCCTTGTTCTGACGTTTTGCATTGTCATTTCAAATGACATTTTAGTTGGAAATAATTCCTCAAGTATTCAAAGGTATACCATGCTACTATGTCACTGATTTATTCCCGTTAGGCAGAACGCAGCACCTCAAGCACTGTTAGAGATTCTATGTTGATTAATCAGATGATCATTTTCCTGACATAGAGCCCATACAAAAAGTGCTTGAGGCTCATTAGGCACCACAGTAGAGGCAGATATGTTCAAGGGGACTGCTCTCCACAGCTAACGTGTGGAGGAAGAGGTTGTAAGTCATGCGAGTATTTATACACAGAGAACCACAGTGTTGCCTTTCATAGTTCATGGAGAACCTGAGAATTTCCTTGTTCATTTAGAGGGGAAAAGTATAATTAATTAATATCTTGGCAATTAAAAGAGTAGAAATTGTTTTTGATCAAGAACACAAAGACTGGAGCCAAAATACGTGCATCTTAATCCCAATTGTACCTCTTTACTAGCTGTGTAACTTTGGGCAAGTCATTTAAGCTTGCTGTGCCATAACTTGCTCATCTCTAAGCAATACAGATAGGACAATATAGATAGGAAGTAGGCCGAGTATAAAGTGTTTAGCTATAGACATAGAATTATAAAACAAACAAACAAAAAAACCTTGTTGAAGTGTTCCATGAGCTGGCAGAAGAGAGGGACAGGTGGCTTCTAGCATGGAAAAAAAAAAAAAATCAACCAACACATTTATTAAGAAATCAACAGAAAGTTGGAGTAATTGGAAACAAATATGGAAGTAAAATGTCAGCTGGATATAATATTTGCTAGGTTAACTTTCAACAATGGCATAAAAACACATCACCAGTAGAGTTAATGATATCAAATCATTGGAACTTATTAATTTCTGTAGGTCAACCTCTAACCTCAGAGGACTGTAAACAAACTGCACATTTATCCATTTTTTTATTATTAGCCAGTTACTTCCTTAGTGTGTGTCAGATGAACTTATTAGAAAAATTATCTAACATGAAATTTTAAAAAATCAAACAATAATCATTTTACCAGATCCCCAAGTTTAAAAAATAATGTTAGTATCTCTTCCATGAGTTATACATAAATTCATATTTTTAAAGCACTTTGAAGTATCTAGCATGGTGTTAAATAAAATACCCAGTACTTGGGCAATAGTAAAAAAGATATGACTTATGGAATTGGAATCTGCCATACTCTAAAAGGCTTACCTCATTTGCCTGTAGCAATTTTTTTCAGGATAGCACAGAGGTAGTTTGGTTGTAGACCTCACTTCATAAAGACATCTGATTCAGGAGGGCGGTTTTTATATCATAAGAATTTTATTTCTACAAGGGCTTAAGGATACGCTTGTGCTTTACTTCTTAATTATTACGTCTAAATACATTTTAATTCTTCAAAGATTTTTCAAACGGCATTTCCATATTTTTCTAGAATTTCTTATAAGGAGATATCAGGCAACAGAAGAGAGGAAATAACTATTCCATGCTTAATATGACAATCATTTATATTTGGCACTAATATAATATAAATTTATATTTATTAATATATTTGTATATTATATAAGTACTAGTATAACATTAATTAATATAAATATATTCATATTCATATATAAATTTATATTTTTGACAAATGTGTAAATGATTATCAAAAGTGTTAAGTATATTACTTTTTACTCCCAAAGTATTTGGAATATTTTATATAGGCATTTCTTTCTTTCTTTCTTTTCTGTTTTTTGTTTTTTTTTTTTGCAGTGCTGTGTATCAAACTCAGGGCCTCATGCATGCTGGGCAAATGCACAACCACTGAGTTACATACCCTGACTCACATTTTTCATTTTTTCTACCCATTGTGCAAAATTAGAAAAATGTACATATTTTAACAGTTATATTATATTCAAAACCCATTAAAATACATATATCTTATTAGAGAGACTTGCCACTATCAGATTTCAAAAACCCTTTTAACTCAAACAATGTTGAAGATGGTATTTGTTTAATATTGGAAAAGGATCTTGCCACAACCACTTAATCAAAATCTTGTTTAGTGTCAGTATCTATTCAATTTTGCATGTACCCAGCTTGATGGAAACTAACTACCTCACAGCACTCCATAAATATTTATATTGCAATCCATTATTGATATCCTACAAACATTTTACTATAGCTTGCTAATGGCTAAACATGACAGTTCTGGGTGGAGCAGAACCATTATTTTAATTTCATTTCCATAAGACATGCCTTGCACACACACAAAGCAAAAATGCCAGTGCTGGTGTTTAATTGGAGCAATTACTACCAACACAAAACACAAGTCATGTATCTAAATGAAGACCTGAAAAGTAAATAAAAGAATGGTTACAAGAATATTCTAACCTGGAAACTCGATTTCCATATTATGATAGAATTTCTCACACTTATTGATACTGCAACCTCTTAAACCCAGATGAACTCATTCGAATCTCACAATTTATATCACCATAATATAGGAAATATTTCTAAGTTTCCACTGTGTACATGAAGGAAATTAGCAATTCAAAGATGTCAGATGACTCATGCAAAGGCACACAGCTAACTGGTATTCAAAATCAGGGCTTTTCACTCTGCTGCCCATAACCTCGATAACTAAGTATCTTGACACCAGAATATTCCTTACCCTTACACACATGCTAAAAGCTTCATCCACACTGCATACACAAATGCATTCAGTCTATCACCAAAAATAAAGGCATCCTAGTATGTGTCTAGTGTTTGCATTTGGTTCAGTCTTTATTGCATCTCTTTGGGCTTTATACTTGTCAATTCACTGAACCAGGGTTAGTATCTTTAAAAAGCAGGGTAAGTTGTTTCCAGTATGAAGACAGCAGCTAATAGATAAAGATGGGCTGGGTCAGGAAGCAGCACACTGCAGGATGTGAAAGCAGTAACACAGGAACCAGACCATAGGTGTTTCAATCCTACAGCTGTTGTCTACTAGTTGTACAAATGTCAATTTTCTAAGTGGCAGTATTAAATGAGATAATGTAATACAGTGTTAGTATAAACATAGTACAGAGTAACTTTAGCAAATTAAATGATGATTAATTCTTGTGCTGAAATATTTAACATTTGTAACTAAGATGGCTATTTATATCTGTTTCAGAATAGAAGGGTTTTTTTTTTTTTTCATTATTAAAGACTGGTATAACACTTCATGTAAAAGGGCATGGTAAAAAAGTCCTAACATACATGTAGTTCTTCATAAAGCATATTTACCTCCATTTCTCATTTGACCTACATGAAATTTCAATGAATTTAATTAACATTTTATCATATATTGTTATCTTGTGTGTCTGGATGCATATGTAACAACAAACTCCCTCATTGTCTACAACTATAATGCACCAATACAAAATGTGGGGAGAAAAAGTTTATAATCATCATCGTCATCATCATCATTTCCACACTTAAAATAAATGAACTAAGTTTTAAAGAGGTAAAAAAAAAAATAGGCAAATTTTTAAATCCAATAAAAGTGAACCCAGGAAACCAAATTATTTCATCACATTAAATCAGCTCCCAGCATGTTATTATCCTATTGGTTTTGGAGGATGCTGTATGTGGAATCTGACATGGGTTGTAGAGAAACAAATAAACACAAGAAAACCATTGGCCACTCTTCTTTTCTTAAAGCTTCCATAATCCCACTATGAAAATTGACTTCAATAGAATTCAAACTCAAATAGAATGTTGCAATGGGGGAAAGAAATAAAAGGGAAATTACTATGCTAAGTGAAATAAGTTAATCCCAAAAAACCAAAGGCTGAATGTTTTCCCTGATAAGTGGATGATGATATATAATTGGGGTGGGGAGGCGGGGATGAGAGAAGAATGGAGGAATTTTACACAGAGGGAAATGAGAGGGAGGGGGGTATGAAAAATGGTGGAATGAGACAGACATCATTACCCTATGTATGTATGATCACACAAATGGTATGAATCTACATCGTGCACAACCATAGAAACAAAAAGATGTACTCCATTTGTGTACAATGAATCAAAATGCAGTCTGTAAAAATAAAAAAAATATATATATATATGAAAAAAGAGGGAAATTACAAACACATCTTTGGCCAGTCTCTGACAAGGCAGTTTAATGTAGCAACTAAATGTATTAAAGTGTTCCCCATCAATTTTGATACATTTTCATTTTTTTAAGAAACCAAAATGGAGTTGCAGACATCTGTTTGAAGAATAGGATTTGCTATTCACCATAGAATGATTAAGAGGCAATAGGATTGAAAAAAAATGAGGGTTATTCCCTTTAGCCAGTTGTTGAGATGCAATGTAAAAATACCATTATGCAGAACCGTAAACATGTTCTACTCCATTCATCTTCCCTTAGTTGATATCTATTCAGTCAGACTTCCTCGCACCATTTAAAGTTGTAATGGAGTGTACGGTTATATGTGACTTCTTTACGGATTCTTAATCAGCAGCAATCATTTGCTAACAACTCCAAACCCTCACAAGTCTAGTTTTTTTATTTCCTTAGTATATAACCAGTGTTACGTATTTTAAAAGGCCATAAAAACCAATTGTGTTATTTGTTTCATTTAGAGAAAGGTGAAACTTGAGATTCCCTCTCCTCTCCTTTGAGATTCATGACATTTTAGAAATCTGTCCCTCTCAATGGACAGTTGAGGAACGGAGGCCCAGAGATGTGATATGAGTCCACATACACTAGGCCATGACAGAGTCACAACTTTGACCCGGCCTGGCGATTTCAAGAGCATTGTGCTTTCTTCAACCCTGGTTCTTCAACAATGAGAGGTATAAACTTAAGAAATTTCAGGAGTGGTGCCTTTGGATGCTGTATTATCACTTGCAAAGTTTTGGTCTTGGGCCTAACTGAGGACTCTTGATTAATTATTTCTTTTTTGATAAGCTCTATCTTTTCTCTACCATGTCTAAATCAACAAGCTATAAAGACCAGAAGAGAGGTTACAATCAAAGAAGGAAAAGTGGGTATAAAAGAAAACATATATGTTTATGTATTACCCAATAATAGGTGAAAGTCTTAGCAGTGTAGAGAAAAACAATAAAGTAAAAATTAGGGAGAAAGTGCACACTTGTTTTGGAAAACACATTTTTTCTGATTACATGAAAATGATCAAAAGCATTAATCCAAAGGACATGGGCATGGTGTTTTCACTGTGTGTGTGGCGGGTGGTGGGGGATCATATGTATGTCAATAGATAGATGGTAGGTAGGTAGGTAGTGGGTAGGTAGATGGGTTGGTCAATCAATAGATGATAAGGTAAATAGATAGATAGGTATATAGATAGATAGATGATAGATAGATAGATGATAGATAGATAGGCCACCAGAACTAGAATAACATAAGCCAAAGCAAAATGAGGAAATCATGAGTATACGTCAATATATTCAATGTTGAAATGTTGTATTTTTTACTATAACTTATGCTAAACAAAATTAAACTTATTCCTTCAAAAATATCTTTTAACTTTTTTATAAATAGATTTATTAGTGGTTCAATTAATTATGTAAAAAAACATTTTATATGCTTATAATTATCAAAATCCTGAGAAATAAAACAAAACAATAAAAATTCCAAATTGTCAATGTAATTTATGACTTAATAGCCTCGCTGCATATACTATTTTCAGGGGGAAAATTAAATTGCTAGAAAATAAGAAAGATCACAGTGATTGTTGAGAATCATGAACAACCGGTGCTCAAATTTTCAAATGCAGAATTTAATCATTAGAAGAAAAGAATGCAAGTATGATATGAGGAAATTTCAAATGCTGACAAAGTTCTCACCATTTTGAAAGTTTGAATGATCTCAGCTGGAATGATATAGAAAAGTTTCATTTACATAGCAGGTAATAAAAAAGTATACAACTATAAATCTTTTGGCAGACGCTTTTAAATCACATATTTGTAATTACAAAAAGAAAATTGTCCTAGAAAAGAAAAGGAAAAAGCTTGACTCTCAATCTCTTGAGAAGTGTCCACACCTGGGAAGAATGGCTCATTGGAGCCTTCTAGTTAAAGTATCATTTGATTGACAAGAAAGATTATCAAAGATAAAGGCCACATTATCATTCAACAGCTTCAAAAAGCATATGCCACTCTTCTTCCACAGTAACCTCCACTCATTTATATCTATCCATATGTTCCCTCTCCTCAAGCTTAAGACTCAAGTTCCACCTCTTGAATCATATATTCATGAATGTATGTCTAACAGCATGTGCATGCGTGAACCCCCCCCCACTGCATATATATAGGTCTTCCCTCAGAATTTCTGTTGCATCTGTTGCCTTTTCATTGACTATTTTATTGTCAATTTTAAGTACATAGGTCTGACCTGTAGCAAGCTAGAATCTTTTGACCAGGTCTGAACAATACCTCCTGCGTCTTCTACAGTTTCTTGTACAAAGTAGGAGCTTAGTCCACGAGAGAAGAAAATAAAGATGGTAGAGTCCTGAAATTTAAGCTAAAAATCTAAATATTTGAACTTGAAAGAGGCATTTAAACTCCTTGGGTCTCAAGACAAATTTAACTCTGGTATAGCTAGCCCACCTGTACCATGCTGTTGTGAGGATAAGGTGGATAATATCTATGAATTGATTGTCAAATTATAAAAGATTATATCTTACATTAGAAGAAGATTCCTAATATTGTAGAAAAAAGAACTTATATACATGCATTGATTTCTGGATACTGCCATTTATTAACTGGGTCCTCTTGTAACCTCTTGTAACCTCTTGTAACCTCTTGTAATTGTAATGTAAATTGTGATAATAATTTACATCTAGCAAGATACTATGAAGATAAGCATGTCACAGACTCTGGAAAACCACAGATAAGTGGTAGATTTAGAATGATTATTCAAATATTAGGTATTATCATAATTATCAGTATTATAGATGGAGATATTGCAAAAAGAAATATGATGCAGAAAATTGCTAAAATAATCAAAAAGAGTACTAGAAGTTTGTTGATAATGGGCCATTATGCCATATTCTCTTTTATACTGAAATATAAACTTGTATATAGCCAATTTGATTAATGCTCAGAAACTGACCAAAGTTGGTAAATAGAAATCAAGTCTGTTGTTGGATATTGCACATTTTTGTGTGTGTGCATGAAATCATGTTTATTGAAGTGGAAGTGATAGGGTTAAATGATGACACACTCTTAAGAGAGAACCATCTGTATTTTTTTATAATTTATTTATTTTGATTCATTGTAAACAAATGGGGTACAATTTGTTTCTCTGGTTGTACATGAAGTAGAGTCATACCATTTGTGTACTCATACATGTACATAAGGTAATGATGTTTGTCTCATTTTGTTACTTTTATTTTTTTTATTGTAAACAAATGGGATACATGTTGTATCTCTGTTTGTACATGGAGTAAAGGCATACCATTTGTGTAATCGTAAATTTACATAGGGTATTGTTGTTTGATTCATTCTGTTATTTTTCCCTTCCCCCACACTCCTCCCACTACTCTTTTCCCTCTATACAGTACTTCCTTCCTCCATTCTTGCCCCTCTCCCTAACCCTAACACTAACCCTAATCCTAACATTAATCCCTCCCACCACCCATTATGTGTCATCATCTGCTTATCAGAGAGATCATGCGGCCTTTGGTTTTATGAGATTGGCTTATCTCACTTAGCATGATATTCTCCAATTACATCCATTTGCCTGCAAATGCCATAATTTTATCATTCTTTATGGCTAATATTCCACTGTATATATATATCACAGTTTCTTTATCCATTCATCAATTGAAGGACATCGAGGTTGGCTCCACAATCTGGCTATTGTGAATTGAGCAGCTATGAACATTGATGTGGCTGTATCTCTGTAGTATGCTGATTTTAAGTCCTTTGGGTATAGGCCAAGGAGTGGGATAGCTGGGTCAAATGGTGGGTCCATTCCAAGCTTTCTAAGGAATCTCCACACTGCTTTCCAGAGTGACTGCACTAATTTGCAAACCCACCAGCAATGTATGAGTGTACCTTTTTCCCCACATCCTCTCCAACACCTATTGTTGCTTGTGTTCTTGATAATCGCCATTCTAATTGGGGTGAGATGGAATCTTAGGGTAGTTTTGATTTGCATTTCTCTTATTACTAGAGAAGTTGAACATTTTTTCATATATCTGTTGATTGCTTCTACATCTTCTTCTGTGAAGTGTCTGTTCATTTCCTTAGCCCATTTGTTGATTGGGTTATTTGTATTCTTGGTGTAGAGTTTTTTGAGTTCTTTATAGATTCTGGAGATTAGTGCTCTATCTGAAGTATGATTGGCAAAGATTTTCTCCCACTCTGTAGGCTCTTTCTTCGCATTGCTGATAGTTTCCTTTGCTGAGAGAAAGCTTTTTACTTTGAATCTACCCCACTTGTTGATTCTTGCTTTTATTTCTTGTGCTATGGGAGTCCTGTTAAGGAAGTCTGACCCTAAACCAACATGTTGAAGATTTGGACCTACTTTTTTTCTATAAGATGAAGGGTTTCTGGTCTGATTCCGAGGTCCTCGATCCATTTTGAGTTGAGTTTTGTGCAGGGTGAGAGATAGGGGTTTAGTTTCATCCTGTTGCATATGGATTTCCAGTTTTCCCAGCACCATTTGTTGAAGAGGCTATCTTTTCTCCAATGCATATTTTTTGCCCTTTTGTCTAGTATGAAAAAAATTGTATTTATTTGGGTTTGTGTCCATGTCCTCTATTCTGTACCATTGATCTACCTGTCTATTTTGGTACCAATACCATGCCATTTTTGTTACTATTGCTTTGTAGTAGAGTTGAAGATCTGGTATTGCGATACTCCCTGCTTCGCTCTTTCTGCTGAGGATTGTTTTAGCTATTTTGGGTTTCTTATTCTTCCAGATGAATTTCATAATTGCTTGCTCTATTTCTGTGAGGTATGTCATTGGGATTTTAATTGGAATTGCATTGAATCTGTATAGGGCTTTTGGTAGTATGGTCATTTTGACAATATTAATTCTGTCTATTCAAGAACATGGGAGATCTTTACATCTTCTAAGATTTTCTTTAATTTGTTTCTTTAGTGTTCTGTAGTTCTCATTGTAGAGGTCTTTCACCTCTTTTGTTAGACTGATTCCCAAGTATTTTATTTTACTTTTTTGAGGTTATTGTGAATGGGGTAGTTTTCCTAAATTCTCTTTCAGAGGATTCATCACTTATGAAATAAAATGCATTAGATTTATGAGTATTGACTTTATATCCTGCTACTGTACTGAATTCACTTATGAGTTCTAGAAGTTTTCTGGTGGAATTTTTCAGTTCCTCTAAATATAGAATCATGTCATCAGCAAATAGGGATAGTTTGAGTTCTTCTTTTCCTATTTGTATCCCTTTAATTTCCTTGGTCTTTCTAATTGCTCTGGCTAGAGTTTCATGGAAAATGGTGAATAGAAGTGGTGAAAGAAAACATCCCTGCCTTGTTCCAGTTTTTAGGGGGAATGCTTTCAGTTTTCCTCCATTTAGAATGATGTTGGTCATGGGCTTAGCATAGATAGCCTTTACAATATTGAGGAATGTCCCTACTATTCCTATTTTTTCTAGTATTTTGAGCATGAAGGGATGCTGTGTTTTATCAATGCTATTGAAATAATCATGTGATTCTTAGTTTTAAGTCTGTTGATATGGTGAATTACATTTATTGATTTCTGGATGTTGAACCAACCTTGCATCCCTGGGATAAAACCCACTTGATCATGGTGCACTATCTTTTTAATATATTTTTGTATGTGATTTGCTAAAATTTTGTTAAGAATTCTTGCATCTATGTTCATTAAGGATATTGGTCTGAAATTTTTTTTCCTTGTTGTGTCTCTGGTTTTGGTATCAGGGTGATATTAGCTTCACAAAATGACTTTGGAAGGATTCCCACCTCTTATATTTCATGGAATACTTTGAGGAATATTGGAATGAACTCTTCTTTGAAGTTCTTGTAGAACTCGACTGAGAATCCATCTGGTCCCAAACTTTTCTTTGTTGGTAGGCTTTTGATGACTTCTTCTATTTCATTGCTTGAAATTGATCTACTTAAATTGTGTATATCCTCTTGATTTAGTTTGGGTGGGTCATATGTCTCTAGAAACCTGTTGATATCTTCCAGATTTTTATTTTCTTTGAGTACAGATTTTCAAAATAGCTTCTAATGATGTTACTTTTAATCTACTTAAAACCACCTACTATACAGTAACACATTGGATGCCTTCTGTAAATGTACCAAATTCTTCTATACACCAAAAATAGTAACAAGTAACAAGAGTAGCAAGAAAAAAATTCTGCAGAATTTTATATAATGCAGACTTCTAAACTTCATATCACATATATTGTATCAATTATCCACTCACAGTTAATAGAGGTATCAGGAACTCAGAAAGTTCTTGCCATTTCTGAGACTAATGCTATCTAAGGAGGCTATCTTTAAAGACTTACTGTAAATTTAATTGTAAGACTAGTCTCGTTTTCTACAGTGAGGATCATATAAGAAAATATGTAATGAAATTTTGACAGTGTAGAGATTAAATGAGAGTTGTATTAGAATCACAAACTGCTACCACCTCTACTTTATTGTCACTATTATTAACATTATTTTTAACATTATTGCTATTGCCATTTTTATTATAAAACATGTGATTATGACCTCTAGTCAAAGGATCGAAAATGAGTTCTTTCTTCCCATTAGCTCCTTTATTGAGTCACTTCGTAATTGCTTTATGCCAAGTCACTCAAGTAAGAATATAGAACCCAGAGGAATTGTTTAGGAGAATTTAAAAAACAATTATCCCAATTCCTTAATCTCAAAGAAAGACAAAGCATTCCACCTATTTTATCTAAACTGTGGCGCTGCCTGGAATGCTGATCTGGGTGCATCAGTCTTGAAGCTTTGAAGAAAAGATGTCTGTCAAATATGTAAGATGAGCAGAGAGGAGGAGAGCAGGTAACAGATGACAGCTTTAAATTGACTCCAAACCTTAAAGTGTTAAAACATTCCTATTGACTTGGATCCAATGATAAGTTCTATCTAAATGCACATGTATGACATGAAATAGAGGGAGCATTCAAGATATTTGTACAATCTTTACTGAAGAAAAATCTTGACCAACTCAATGAAAAAAGGGAAATTTGCTGCATGCATTAGTCAAATGCTAGCTCATTTGATATATTTTATATTATAAAATTCAATGCAATAATTGAAGTATTCCTCCATACTTTAAAAATAGACAGCTACTATAAAAATTGTATTAATTTTGATTTAAGGCATTGGAGCTCAAATTATTGTCCTCTTTCTTCCTAAGTGGTGACATATAAAAAGCAAAGAAAATATGTTTTAATAGCCTTTTTCCTTCAAACTATGTATATTGTTCACATAAGAAATTAACTACTAAAGTGTTTTATATAGTTGAAGTTAGATTTACTCATTTTTGATGCATACAGTATTGTTTTCTTGAATATTTGCAATTTCAGTAATTTGCTTTCTTCACCTTAACTCAGAATCCCATTATGGTTATTTCAAGGAGATGAGCTATTTCTGTAGGAAGAGACAGTCATATCCAGCAACTCACTCATTCACCACATGTCCATGAAAACACCTGTCTCAAAGGAGCATTTAAAAACACTACTTATAAATTATTACAAAGAGTTTTTACCATAATATGTTGCACATATACCCATTAAAAATGAATAAAACACTGCTGGAATTTCTTCAAATGTGAAATTATATTATACATAATCCACAATACTCACACTCTGAGCATTTCTGTTTAATAAATAGGATAGATCCAGGTGTGTTGGCATGCACTCGTTAATCCCAGCTACTCAGGAGGCTGTGGCAGGAGAATAGCAAGTTAGAGGCCAGCCTCAGTAACTTAGAGAGACCCTGTCTCAAAATAGAAAATTAAAGGGCCAAGAATGTAGCTCAGTAGGCAAAGTACCTCTGGGTTCAACCTCAATACCAACAACAAGAGGAAAGTTGTTGTTTAAGGCTATAAGAAAGTCATTTATTTTAATAACTTTTCCACTATCAATAGTATTGGTAAATAAAGCTTTGTAAGAACTTCATGTTTTGGCATGAAGGATGGTGCCATCACTGGTGGTCAAAGTCACGGAGCGAGCTGGCAGGTGACTCAGGCTGCCTACATCACTGAGGTAGTGGGCGGCCACCCAACCCAACCTAGGCAGCGGGCAGCCAACCCGCCCAGCCACCAGACCAAAGGCAGACACCATCACTGAGCGTCCCCCCCCGCCCCCCCCCCCACCAACACGCAGAGGTCTGTCGCCATCATGGAGCAAGCAGGCAGACAAGCCAGCCGGCCTACAGCGCGGAGCTAACCAGAGGCTTCTTTATAGGCTGGTGCAGGCATTTTGAATTATTCCTGAGGGTGTGGCCATCATCCTTGGAAGGGCAGTTCCCTTCCTGAGACATCTACAGGAGGCTAGAGGACCTTTGAAAAGGAGGTATTGAGAGACTCGGGACCAACTCAGATCCACCGGGTGAGTCTCTCCCACTGGTTGGGCTCCCCGGATGGGGCAGTAGTCCTGAAACGCAGGGAACTTTGTGGAGTAGAGTGGCCCAGTGAGACTCCCCTGCCGGAGCCGAGTATCCAGTCAACCAGGAGCATTGCAGAGGAGGGCTGCACAGCAAGAGGCTTCAACACAGAGTGAGGGTCCAAGGCCCAGGTGATAGTTCCAGTCGCCAGGGAACATGGCAGAGGAAGGCTGCTCAGCGAGGGAATCCCTCGCAGGGCCAGGCACTAGCCCAGGGGGAGGTCAGGACCCCTGGAAACATTACAGAGGAGGGTTGTCCAGTCCAGGTGGTAGTACTGGACCAAAGGGAACTTGTCAGAGGAGAGCTGCCCAGCGAAACTTCCCCACTGGGTAAGTCTTCCCTGCTGAGTGAGGCTTTCCCACCAGGGCAGTAGAACCAGAGACACAGACCCAGATCAGACGTGCCCCAATCTGCAGTCTAGTCCCCCTTTGATTGACCATCAGTCAACAAGTGGAGGCGCATCTGTCTACTGACAGGGAATATTACCCCACCTAAAGACCACCACCCCTAGAGGGGGGCAGCTTCCTAGTGGAGCACAGCATTATCAAGAACTTCCAAGACTTCAGGCTACTGAAGGCTAAGAGGTGAGTTATTGGAAATCTACAGAAACAATATTTGTCAATAGAGGAAATAAGCAATATCCCAGAGTTTCACTACTAGAGGGGTAGATACCTGAGCAATATGAGAAAACAGGGAAGAAAATGTCCCAACCAAACCTAGATGGTATAGCAATAAAATCCAATGACAGCATGGCAGAAGAAATGTCAGAAAGGGAGTTCAGAATGTACATAATTAAAATGATCAGGAAAGCAAAGGAGGAGATGAAAGAGCAAATGCAGGCATTGAATGATGAGATGAAAGAGCAAATGCAGGCATTGAATGATCACACCAATCAAAAGTTAAAAGAGCAAGCACAGGAAGCAAAAGATTGTTTCAATAAAGAGTTAGAGATATTGAAAAAAAAACAAAACAAACAGAAATCCTTGAAATGAAAGAAGCAATAAACCAAGTTAAAAACTCCATAGAAAGCATAACCAATAGGATAGAACACCTGAAAGACAGAACCTCAGATATTAAAGACAAAATATTTAATTTTGAAAACAAAGTTGACCAAACAGAGAAGATGGTAAGAAATCATGAACAGAATCTACAAGAATTATGGGATATCATGAAAAGGCCAAATTGAAGAATTATTGGGATTAAGGAAGGCTTAGAGAAACAAACCAAAGGAATGAACAATCTATTCAATGAAATAATATCAGAAAATTTCCCAAATCTGAAGAATGAAATGGAAAACCAAGTACAAGAGGCTTATAGGACTCCAAATACACAAAATTACAACAGACCCACACCAAAGCACATTATAATGAAAATACTTAACATACAAATAAAGACAGAATTTTTAAGGTTGCAAGAGAAAAAAATCAAATTGCATTCAGGGGGAAACCAATACAGATATCAGCAAATTTTTCAATCCAGACCCTAAAAACTAGAAGGGCCTGGAACAACATTTACCAAGCCATGAAATAAAACAGATGCCAACCAAGAATCTTGTACCCAGAAAAACTTACCTTCAGATTTGATGACAAAATAAAATCCTTCCATGATAAATAAAAGCTAAAAATATTTACAAAAAGAAAGCTGGCATTACAGAACATTCTCAGCAAAATATTCCATGAGGAAGAGATGAAAAGCAATTATGTAAATCAGCAAAAGGAGGAACTCCCCTAAAGGAACAGCCAAATAAAGTAGAAACCAAATAGTATCAAAAAAAAAAAAAAAAAAGAGCCAAACAATCGGGAATACAAATCATATCTCAATAATAACCCTGAGCCATAATGTCTTGAACTCATCAATCAAAAGACATAGACTGGCAGATTGGATTAAAAAGAAAGATCCAACAATTTGCTGCCTGTAAGAGACTCATCACATAGAAAGAGACACCAACCGACTAAAGGTGAAAGGATGGGAAAAAACATACCATGCACATGGACACAGCAAAAAACCCGGAATATCCATCCTTATATCAGATAATGTGAACTTCAAGCCAAAGATAGTCAGAAGGGATAAAGAAGGACATTTCATACTGCTTAAGGGAAGCATAAATCAGCAAGACATAACAATCATAAATATCTGTGCCTCAAATAATGACTGATCCACATACATCAAACAAATCCTTCTCAATTCCAGAAATCAAATAGATCACAACACAATAATACTAGGTGATTTTAACACACCTCTCTCACCACTGGACAGATCCTCCAAATAAAAATTGAACAAAGAAACCATAGATCACAATAATACAATCAATAATTTAGACTTAACGGACATTTCTAGAATATACCATCCAACAAAAAGTGAATACACGTTCTTCTCAGCAGCACATGGATCCTTCTCTAAAATAGACCATATTTTATGCCACAAAGCTAATGTTAGCAAGTACAAGAAGATAGAGATACTACCTTGTACTCTATCAGATCATAATGGATTGAAATTAGAAATAAATGACAGAGTAAAAAACAGAAACTACTCCAATACCTGGAGATTAAATGATACACTATTGTATGATGAATGAATAACAGAAAACATCAGGAAGGATATTAAAAAATTCTTAGAGGTAAATTAGAACAAAGAAACATCATATCAAAATCTCTGGGACACTATGAAAGCAGTACTTAGAGGAAAATTTATTTCATGTAGTGCACTCAATAAAAGAAGAAAAAAAACAACAAATAAACGACTTAACACTACGGCTCAAAACCCTAGAAAAAGAACAAAGCAACACCAAAAGTACTAGAAGACAGGAAATAGTTAAAATCAGAGCTGAAATCAACAAAATTGAAATAAAAGAAACAATAAAAAAATTGACAAAATAAATAACTGGTTCATTGAAAAAAAAATTGATAAACCCTTAGCCACACTAAAAATAGAAGGAGAGAGAAAACCCAAATTACTAAAATTTGGAATAAACAAGGAAATATCACAACAGACACAATTGAAATACAAAACATAATTAGAAGCTATTTTGAAAATCTGTACTCCAACAAAATAAGAAATCTCAAAGACATCAACAGGTTTCTAGAGACATATGAATTACCTAAACTGAATGAGGAGGACATACGCAACTTAAATAAATCAATTTCAAGCAATGAAATAGAAGAAGTCATCAAAAGCCTACCAACAAAGAAAAGTCCGGGACCAGATGGTTTCTCAGCCAAGTTCTACAAAACCTTTAAAGAAGAGCTCATTCCAATACTCCTCAAAGTATTCCATGAAATAGAAGAGGAGGGAACCCTCCCAAACTCATTCTATGAAGCCAATAACACCCTGATACCTAAACCATATAGAGACACATCGAGGAAAGAAAATTTCAGACCAATATCCTTAATGAACATTGAGGCAACAATTCTCAACAAAATCTTAGCAAATCACATACAAAAATATACTAAAAAGATAGTGCACCATGATCAAGTGGGTTTTATCCCAGGGATGCAAGGTTGGTTCAACATCCAGAAATCCATAAATGTAATTCACCATATCAACAGACTTAAAGTCAAGAATCACATGATTATTGTGACAGATGCAGAAAAAGCATTTGATAAAACACAGCATCCCTTCGTGCTCAAAACACTATAAAAAACAGGGATAGTGGGAACATTCCTTAACAGTATAAAGGCCATCTATGCTAAGCCCATGGCCAATGTCATTCTAAATGGTGAAAAACTGAAAGTATTCTACCTAAAAATTGGAACAAGGCAGGGATGCCCTCTTTTACCACTTGTATTCAACATTGTCCTCAAAACTCTAGCCAGAGCAATTAGGCCAAGGAAATTAAAGGAATATGAATATGAAAAGAAGAACTCAAACTATCCTTATTTGCTGATGACATGATTATATATTTATAGGAACTGGGGAATTCCTCCAGAAATTTTTAGAACTCATAAGTGAATTCAGTAAAGTAGCAGGATATAAGATCAATGCTCATAAATCCAATGCATTTTTATACATAAGTGATGAATCTTCAGAAAGAGAAGTTAGGAAAACTATCCCATTCACAATAGTTTCAAAAAAAAAAAAATACTTGGGAATCAATCTAACAAAAAAGGTGAAAGACCTCTACAATGAGAACTACAGAACACTAAAGAAAGAAATTAAAGAAAATCTTAGAAGATGGAAAGATCTCCCATGTTCTTAAATAGACAGAATTAATATTGTCAAAATGGCCATACTACGAAAAGTGCTATACAGATTCAATGCGATTTCAATTAAATTCCCAATGACGTACCTTACAGAAATAGAGCAAGCAATCATGAAATTCATCTGGAAGAATAAGAAACCCAGAATAGCTAAAGCAATCCTTAGCAGGAAGAGTGAAGCAGGGGGCATCACAATACCAGACCTTCAACTACACTACAAAGCAATAGTAACAAAACGGCATGGTATTGGCACTAAAATAGACAGGTGGATCAATGGTACAGAATAGAGGACACAGAAACAAACCCACATAAATACAATTTTCTCATACTAGACAAAGGTGTCAAAAATATGCAATGAAGAAAAGATAGCCTCTTCAACAAATGGTACTGGCAAAACTGGAAAACCATATGCAACAGAATGAAACTAAACCCCTATCTCTCACCCTGCACAAAACTCAACTCAAAATGGATTGAGGACCTTGAAATATACCAGAGACCCTGCATCTTATAGAAGAAAAAGTAGGTTCAAATCTTCAACATGTTGGCTTAGGATCAGTCTTCCTTAACAGGACTCCTATAGCACAAGAAATAAAAGCAAGAATCAACAACTGGGATAGATTCAAACTAAAAAGCTTTCTCTCAGCAAAGAAAACTATCAGCAATGTGAGGCGAGAACGTACAGAGTGGGATAAAATCTTTGCCACTCTACTTCAGATAGAGCACTAATTTGCAGAATATATAAAGAACTCAAAAACTCTACAAAATATATGAAGAACTCAAAAACTCTGATTGTTGTTAGCCCAATCAACAAATGGGCTAAGGAAATGAACAGACACTTCACAGAAGAAGATCTACAAGCAATCAACAGATATATAAAAGTGTTCAACATCTTTATTAATAAGAGGAATGTGAATCAAAATTACCCTAATTTTCCATCTCATCCCAATTAGAATGGTGATTATCAAGAATACAAGCAACAATAGGTGTTGGCGAGGATGTGGGGAAAAAGGTACACTCATACATGGCTGGTAGGGCTGCAAATTATTGTAGCCACTCTGGAAAGCAGTGTGGAGATTCCTTAGGAAACTTGGAATGGACCCACCATTTGACCCAGCTATCCCACTCCTTGGCCTATACCCAAAGGACTTAAAATCAGCATACTACAGAGACACAGCCACAACAATGTTCATAGCTGCTCAATTCCCAATAGCCAAATTGTGGAACAATCTAGATGCTCTTCAATTGATGAATGGATAAGGAAACTGTGGTATATATATACAATGGAATATTACTCAGTTATAAAGAATGATAAAATTATGGCATTTGCAGGCAAATGGATAAAATTGGAGAATATCATGATAAGTGAGATAAGCCAATCTCAAAAGACCAAAGGCTGCATGATCTCTCTGATAAGCAGATGATGACACATAATGGGGGGTCGGAGCATGGCAAAAACCGAGGAAGGAGGGACTGTATAGAGGTATAAGAGGGGTGGGAGGAGTGGGGGCGAAGAAAAAAAAATAACAGAATGAATCAAAAACTATTACCCTAGGTAAATGTATGATTACAAAAATGGTATTCCTCTACTTCATGTACACACAGAGAAACAATATGTATCCCATTTGTTTACAATAAAAATGAATTTAAAAAAAAAAGAACTTCATGTTTTAATCTCAAAGACAAGAGAGAAAAGTGGGGGAGGGGGTTACTTCTTTACCACTAGTTTATAATCGTCCCCAATTCTGTGTTCTTTTGGGGATTGAACCCAGGGCCTTGTGCTTGCAAGGCAAGCACTCTACCAACTAAGCTATCCCCCCAGCCCCAATTCTGTCTTCTTTGACCATGATTATTATTGCTAAAGGATCTCAGTGGATAGAAGAACATCTTTTATCCTTTCAAAAAACAATTGTCAAAGGCAGCTGCTTATCTCCATGGGTCAGATGACCAGGCATTTGGACTCTGCATTCCATCCTATCTCTGGAGCCTGCAGCTCTATCTGGCACTTTTCAGTAATTCCTGAATTTCTTGTCTACTAAATCCCACTACTGAAAACCAACACTTTTGCTTGAATTAGTGCTAGAAATATTTGAAAAATGCTTCTGTGTTTTAGCTCTAGAATGTGTGGAAGAAAAAGCACTGGGTAAAAATTGTGAAGTCATTCTAGGTCCTTCGAGCTCATTTTCTTTCAGCCTTGAAATTCTGCAAATTCCACACCTGAAATTACTCCCAAATTCTTCACTGCCATTTACTATCTAATCATCTCTGAACTGAATGACTGCAAAAGTCTTCTAAAAATCCTAAAATTCTCCCTGTCTCTATTCCTTCTCTCCTTCAAATAGCCTTTTACCCCAGAGTTATAAGCCTGGTGTCCTGGTCAGTTAATGCCAGGGGAGAAAGGGATTGTCAAGTGGACCTCAATTCTATCCCTGACAATAATCAGGTTTAGATGATCACTCTGAAATGGATAGGAAAGAAAAGCAAAAGAAAACAGATGACCATTTTTGTAGTAACTCAACATAAGAAATGTTTTCTTAATATTTTGCATACTAAATCTGATTATTTCCCACTTAGCCATCAAAAATACAAAGTATATATTCAGAATGAAATGATTGAAATAGATTGATTTAAATCAAGGCAAACAGAGAAGCAACAAGTTCTTCTGTTATAATATCACCAGGTAACGACATATTTATATTTTTAGTTCATAGCTCTTTTCTCAGTTCCAGACTTGCAGATCTATCTGCTAACTTGATAACTGTACTTATACGTCTTACTAGCCATCCAAATTTAACAAGGACAAATATGAAGTTTTGAAATTCTCCTTCAAACATTCTCCAAAGTTTGGCTTACTTCCTTTTAGGATATGATCTCTCTACCCTCCTACCTGAATCATCTTTGAAAACCTCATATCCTATATGCCATTCATGTAAGTTCTCATGGTTTTCCATGAAATATTTGGACTAAAATCACTTTTCTCTATCATTATGGCCACAATCCCAAGACCAGACCACCTTTTCTAAACTGAACACTTTCAACAACCTCATTACTGTGGGTCTGCTTCTATTTTTGTCCCTCTAATCTACTCTCCAAAGAGCTGCAGAATAGTTTTTAAAGAGTAAATTGAATCACATTTCTCACTTGCTCAAACTCATTCTCTTTGAACTGAGAATGAAATCAAAGTTCTTAAAGCAGTCTCCAAACTGTGCTTGCATGACTGTTCTCTTCTTCTCCAGTGTCATGTCATGCCTAGGGCTTCAGATAAACAGAATGTCCATAATTATTACTAAAAAGTTATCTGTTTTTCTGATATTCAGGTTTTACTGTGTGACCTATCTTTTATCTGACCACTCTCATCATGACACTCTTATTTGCTCCTGACCTGACAGCCACAGCAGTATTTTAAATTTCCTTCTGAGCTATACCCTTGCCTTCTGTACAAGCTGCGATTCTCACCAGCCTGAATGCTCCTCCAACCATATTAACCTGAAATGCTACATTCTAAGAAAGTCATGTAGTATGCCGATCCAAGGTTGCATCCTTAAATTCTTATCATACGGTGCTTTTCTATTCTTCTTTCCTCTATTATAGTTTTATATGTTTATTTATATCATATTTGACTTACCATCACGTCAACATCATAAAGAACCTCATTATGTATTTACGAAAAGTGGAAGGAGAGGGAGGGAGGGAAGAAGAAAAGAAAGGATGGAGGAAGTTTATTTAAAGCAATGCTTCATTCTAAGTCAGTGATGACTATGCAAACTTCTGCTCCATACTTCAACTTCTTCAATGCATTTACCCTCTTTGGATCTGACCTTAGTCCATAACATTATGTTGTTCATACATTCTTACAGATGTACTCATGATTACAAATTAAAATACTTGTGAATTTTATTTTTAAAATTAAATTCCAGTCATCATTTTATTATAAAGTCTAGCCTGATTTCCCAGTCACTTCCATTACCCCCTCAGAACCGTGTCCACTTGCTCTTCAGAGGCAGGTTCTTCCTGGTCTTCAGTTCCCACTCTAATCCAACCCCAAAGAAACAGAATTAGCTACAACACTACGCATGAAGATCAACTTTTGTTCATTATTCACGTTAATTGCTCATTTGATGTTAATCAGATAAATGATTTTTAAATTATAGTCCAGAGAATTGTATTAAGCAGGATAGCACAGTAAAAACATATGTGTTTTAAAATCAGAAACCCAAATCTCTGGTCTAGTCATAACAGTTCAGAAAACTTGAAAATGATTCTGCAAGCCTCTCCGTGTCCATATCAGTAGCTTATAAAAATTAGGGTATATCACCTTCTTAATGAAAATATTATGTTGATTCCATATGATCGCTTTCTCCTGCTTAATACTATGGTTCCAAAATCCCATCTAATCTTTCTCTCGCAGACTTCACCAAACTCATTAAGTGCTACCCTCGTCTTCTTCTAAATCAAGGGACAAATTCAAATAATTGTAGTAGCCAAACAGATAATGTGAAGAACGAATCTGATGGCATGTGAAGGAAAACAGGAAGTGGTGG
Organism: Sciurus carolinensis; assembly: GCF_902686445.1. Classification (NCBI taxonomy): domain Eukaryota; kingdom Metazoa; phylum Chordata; class Mammalia; order Rodentia; family Sciuridae; genus Sciurus; species Sciurus carolinensis. Next base: position 47,045,864 of record NC_062221.1, read on the forward strand.
GAATAATAGTTGACTAGATAATGTAAACCTTGTCTAAAGAAATCAGCTTTTAACCTAAGTGATTGACACCATAAGAGAATAAAAATGCAGTATGCTCCTATCATTGATTTTTTTTTCCTAAAGAGAGGCAAGAATTCAAAAATTTTATATGAAAACTTTAATTTTAAAATATTGGGTACTAATTGAAATAACTTTAAATAGAATCATCATTCAAGTTGGCAGGACTTGGTCTAACTCTTTCTTTTTGAACATTCATAAGAATATGATGAAGACATAAATGATAATTAGTATCATTTATGATACTAATTATTTACACAATAGGATAAAGGAAAATAATTATTAAATGTGACTCAGATACACAAATGGCACACAAAAATTGAGGCAGCAAAATTAATTTTTCTACATATGAAGCCTGGCCTTAATTTATTCTCTATAGTTCATTCTGTAAGTTCTAACATTTAAAAAAAAAAAAAAAAAACACACAACTAGAAAAGCAATTATGTATCCCAAACTCAGCTGCTGCTTTGTCTTGTCATCTCAGGACTTTCTTCCTGGGAAGGCGACCCAACTGTTCCTTGGTACCTGAGAGTGCAGAGCAGAGGCAGTTCTCTGGTGAGAGGCGATGCCTATGCAAACTTACGTTCCATAGTTCAATGACCTTAATGTATTTGCCCTCTTTGGATCAATGGATCTGACCTTAATCCACAACATTTAATGTTATGGATTCCCCAGGTTTCCCACTCCTCTTGGAAGGACAGAAATTTGGGTTCTAATGTCAGCAGTTAACAACAATAAACCCATCAGGCGAAGCATAGTGAAAAATAAATTAGGATTCTGGGGAAACTTCATTGTTTTTATTCTTTGCTTTTTGTTCGTTTTATATCCAGATTCAGAAAAAGATTGACCTCCCAAACTTTGGGGATTTCATTCAGAAAGAAGAATTAAGGTTGTTAGGAAACAAATCTTGTGCTGACTCCAACAGCACTGGTAGAGAGATTGCAGCAGCCGGAGAAAAATACCTCCAAATTTATGGGCTTTGGTTAATTCCCTCAGAATGGCTTTGTAGTAGATGTGTCTCTGGAACCTTTCCTTGGTCATTTTTTTTAACCTTATGCTTGTATATTTTAAACAAATACAACAACCAGTAGATTGGAATAAGTGGGTTTTCAAAAAAAAATAAAAAGAAAAATAGCTATGATAAATTGTTCATGGAGAAAATGGAAGAAAGCAAAAAGCTTTCAATTAGCTACAAGTGGCATCTTTCAGACCCACTATGTCAGAGAGTCTTCAATTCTTCAATAGCTTAAGGGACTTTTGGTCAATAAATTTAACAGACTGGAAACAGAGTCCAAGTTTCAGTACAGTATGTAAATGAAAGTTCAGCAGGCTGACTTCGCAAACCTAGGACAGAGTTAACAGAGGGGAAATGACAAAATGAATAGCAAGGCTTGTCACAGTGAGATGTTCCTCTGTATTATTTCTTTCTTATTTAACTTAAGTGCAAATAGCTAGTGAATCTTAGCTTCCGGTGGTATGCCAAGTAGGAAGCCTTTAAAAGAAACATCTTTGCATACGGAAATGGATGATAGGCTATGAGTGAAGCATTTCACATTGCATATAGAGATTTTTAGAAAAAGTACAGATACAGAAACAGGAGGAACACTAGCTGTATTGGTGTTTACGATGTAGACGAATCATTTATTTACAAATGTCTAAAAGATTTGTTTGATCATTTAGTCATTGTTACTAAATCACCAAAATTTATTGGACTCACTGCAGAAAGAAAGCCCATCGCCTTGCCACTCTTCCTACTGTGTCACCAGATGGGGAAAGCAGGAAGGATATCCAACCGGCTTGGGCCACAAGAGTTCAAGACAGAGCTTGCAGGGCAAAAAAGGGGTAGAACTGGGCAAAAATTATGACAGAAGAACTTCGGGTTGAAGGGTGAAGCAAAGCTAGAGTCTTGACCTAACTGTGTGCTTTTTAAGTTGGGTCACAGTCTTATCTGCTAGGGGAAGTGTTTTTCAGAACAAGTATCCAGTTATTTTTTCCTGGCCCCAGTATTATTTTGCACAGAAACTAGAAAGTACATTTGGTCACAAAAATTTTAGCATGTAGGAACAAAATTATGTTAGCTGCTGTTTTCAATCCCCAAAATATACATTCCTCATTTCTATAAAATACATCAAGTGGAAACCTGAACTATTTTTACCTCAAATATTCCTAACTCTTTGAATACCTTCTTTAAATGCCTTTGATGCCCATAAAGAGCAGCTTGTCTCCTTATTCAATATTCTTCTTGCTGTGCTACCTAAAATATCGAACACATTTTAGTAAGTCACTGAAAATTAAACATAGCTCTTGATTCTACTATCAATTCTTTATGAATCTTCCAAATGATTATACACCTTGTCTATAAAGTATAGTACCAGAAAAGAAAACTGGTGCATTAAAATAGAGAATTTTTCTTATCATAAATTATAGGAAGGTCAAATGCATGCTGATGAGTCTGTCTTTACCCAGTTTGAAAGATTAATTTGGTTTCTTTCCTGGGAATTAAAATTTGTAACTGAAAGGAAAGGGGTGGAATGCCTAATTCCAACTCCTTTGTTCCAAAAATGAGAAAATAAATAAATAGGACAAACAGTATCATCTGACCAAAGTTATACAGCTACCCAACTTCTTTTAAATGCCTTATTATAGGGGACTTTACTATGTGAAAGTTTAATATCCCACAGGTTCTTGCTCTGTCTGATTTTTCTTTCTCTCCCACAGACCTTGGTCTCTTGGGAAGAAATATCTCTGCTTGCAGGCACTGCAGCACTTAAGAGTTATTCTTGTCAAAATCCCTGATAACACCATGCTTCTGATCCCTGACCATGCTCCATCTTCCCCCACCAATCTCATGAATGGACTCCTGTCCTGAAACTCCTCCTAGGTATAAGCATCCTTCAATCTTAAACATGAAAGTCCTTGTTTAATCTATTGGCTGTTCTTTGGCATTCAGATATAGCCATAGCATAATTGAGGACAAGTGGTGCACACTGCCAACTGTCTATCTGCTTGGGAATCTGAAAATAATTCTTTTTTTTTTTTTTTTTTTTTTTTATAACCTCAAGGAGTTTATTATTATTTTGTGGAGACTTTTGTTATTGAAGATATATATTGCTCACTCTTACAGAGACTTCCTAAAATTGCAGCATATGTGACCATGATAACAGGTAAGAACAAACACCAACCATACAATCCCAGGGGCATGGTTCAAATGAATGTAAATTTTGGAAGACATAGATAATTATCTTGAAAACATGGTTACTAGGACCCAAATTTTTAGTTATAGTATATTCACTTTAAGAAATAGTATAAAACACCATGATTAAGTTTTATATGTGTGCACTATGCATGTGATATTTCACATGTATACATGTTTATTTTATTTTTTTTAATTGTATACAAATGGGATACATGTTGTTTCTCTATTTGTACATAGAGTCAAGGCATACCATTTGTGTAATCATACATTTACATAGGGCAATGATGTTTATTTTTTTTCCCTTCCCCCCCACCCCTCCCACACCTCTTTTCCCTCTATACAGTCCTTCTTTCCTTCATTCTTACCACGCTCCTTATCCCTAACCCTAAACCTAACCCTAAACCTAATGCTAACCCATCCCCCCCCATTATATGTCCTCATCCGCTTATCAGCGAGATCATTCGTCCTTTAGTTTTTTGAGATTGGCTTATCTCGCTTAGCATGATATTCTCCACTTTCATCCATTTGCCTGCAAATGCCATAATTTTATCATTCTTCATTGCGGAGTAATATTCCATTGTATATATATGCCACAGTTTCTTTATCCATTCATCAACTGAAGGGCATCTAGGTTGGTTCCACAATCTGGCTATGGTGAATTGAGCAGCAATGAACATTGATGTGGCTGTATCTCTGTAGTATGCTGATTTTAAGTCCTTTGGGTATAGGCTAAGGAGTGGGATAGCTGGGTCAAATGGTGTTTCCATTCCAAGCTTTCTGAGGAATCTCCACACTGCTTTCCAGAGTGGCTGCACTAATTTGCAACCGCACCAGCAATGTATGAGTGTTCCTTTTTCACCACATCCTCGCCAACACCTATTGTTGCTTGTGTTCTTGATAATCGCCATTCTAATTGGGGTGAGATGAAATCTTAGGGTAGTTTTGATTTGCATTTCCCTTATTACTAGGGATGTTGAACATTTTTTCATATATCTGTTGATTACTTGTACATCTTCTTCTGTGAAGTGTCTGTTCATTTCCTTAGCCCATTTGTTGATTGGATTATTTGTATTCTTCGTGTAGAGTTTTTTGAGTTCTTTATAGATTCTGGAAATTAGCGCTCTATCTGAGGTATGGTTGGCAAAGATATTCTCCCACTCTGTAGGCTCTCTCTTCACATTTCTGATAGTTTCCTTTGCTGAGAGAAAGCTTTTAAGTTTGAATCTATCCCAGTTGTTGATTCTTGCTTTTATTTCTTGTGCTATGGGTGTCCTGTTAAGGAAGTCTGATCCTAAGCCAACAAGTTGAAGATTTGGACCTACAATTCTTCTATAAGATGCAGGGTCTCTGGTCTGATTCCGAGGTCCTTGATCCATTTTGAGTTGAGTTTTGTGTAGGGTGAGAGATAGGGGTTTAATTTCATTCTATTGCATATGGTTTTCCAGTTTTCCCAGCACCATTTGTTGAAGAGGCTATCTTTTCTCCATTGCATATTTTTGGAACCTCTGTCTAGTATGAGAAAATTGTATTTATTTTGGTTTGTGTCCATGTCCTCTATTCTGTACCATTGATCTACCTGTCTATTTTGGTACCAATACCATGCCGTTTCTGTTAATATTGCTTTGTAGTAGAGTTGAAGATCTGGTATTGCAATACCCCCTGCTTCGCTCTTGCTACTGAGGATTGCTTTAGCTATTCTAGGTTTTTTATTCTTCCAGATGAATTTCATAATTGCTTGCTCTATTTCTGCAAGGTACATCATTGGGATTTTAATTGGAATTGCATTGAATATGTATAGCACTTTAGGTAGTATAGCCATTTTGACAATATTAATTCTGCCTATCCAGGAACATGGGAGATCTTTCCATTTTCTAAGGTTTTCTTTAATTTCTTTCTTTAGTGTTCTGTAGTTCTCATTGTAGAGGTCTTTCACCTCTTTTGTTAGACTGATTCCCAAGTATTTTATTTTACTTTTTTGAGGTTATTGTGAATGGGGTAGTTTTCCTAAATTCTCTTTCAGAGGATTCATCACTTATGAAATAAAATGCATTAGATTTATGAGTATTGACTTTATATCCTGCTACTGTACTGAATTCACTTATGAGTTCTAGAAGTTTTCTGGTGGAATTTTTCAGTTCCTCTAAATATAGAATCATGTCATCAGCAAATAGGGATAGTTTGAGTTCTTCTTTTCCTATTTGTATCCCTTTAATTTCCTTGGTCTTTCTAATTGCTCTGGCTAGAGTTTCATGGAAAATGGTGAATAGAAGCGGTGAAAGAGGGCATCCCTGCCTTGTTCCAGTTTTTAGGGGGAACGCTTTCAGTTTTTCACCATTTAGAATGATATTAGCCATGGGCTTAGCGTAGATTGCATTTATAATGTTAAGGAATGTTCCCACTACCCCAATTTTTTCTAGTGTTTTGAGCATGAAGGGATGCTGTATTTTATCGAATGCTTTTTCTGCATCTATTGAAATAATCATGTGATTCTTAACTTTAAGTCTGTTGATATGGTGAATGATATTTATTGATTTCCGAATGTTGAACCAACCTTGCATCCCTGGGATAAAACCCACTTGATTGTGGTGCACTATCTTTTTAATATATATTTGTATGCGATTTGCTAATATTTTGTTCAGAATTTTTGCGTCAATGTTCATTAAGGATATTGGTCTGAAATTTTCTTTCCTCGAGGTGTCTCTGTCTGGTTTATGTATCAGGGTGATATTGGCTTCACAGAACGAGTTTGGGAGGGTTCCCTACTCTTCTATTTCATGGAATACTTTGAGGAGTATTGGAATGAGCTCTTCTTTAAAGGTTTTGTAGAACTCGGCTGAGAACCCATCAGGTCCTGGACTTTTCTTTGTTGGTAGGCTTTTGATGACCTCTTCTATTTCATTGCTTGAAATTGGTTTATTTAAGTTGTGTATGTCCTCCTCATTCAGTTTAGGTAATTCATATGTCTCTAGAAATTTGTTGATGTCTTCGAGGTTTTCTATTTTGTTGGAGTATACATTTTCAAAATAGCTTCTAATTGTGTTTTGTATTTCACCCGTGTCTGTTGTGATGTTTCCTTGTTCATTCCGAATTTTAGTAATTTGAGTTTTCTCCCTCTTTCTCTTTGTTAGTGTGACTAAGGGTTTATCAATTTTATTTATTTTTTCAAAGAACCAACTATTTATTTTGTTAATTTTTCCAATTGTTTCTTTTGTTTTGATTTTGTTGATTTCGGCTCTGATTTTAACTATTTCCTGTCTTCTACTACTTTTGGTATTGGTCTGCTCTTCTTTTTCTAGTGCTTTGAGCTGTAGTGTTAAGTCATTTATTTGTTGATTTCTACTTCTTTTTTTGAATGCGCCCCATGAAATAAATCTTCTCTAAGTACTGCTTTCATAGTGTCCCAGAGATTTTGATATGATGTATCTTTGTTCTCGTTTACTTCTAAGAATTTTTTTATTTCCCTCCTGATGTCTTCTGTTATCCATTCATCATATAATAGTGTATTATTTAATCTCCAGGTATTGGAGAAGTTTCTGTTTTTTATTCTGTCATTTATTTCTAATTTCAATCCATTATGATCTGATAGGGTACAAGGTAGTATCTCTATCTTCTTGTATTTGCTAACAGTAGCTTTGTGGCATAAAATATGGTCTATTTTAGAGAAGGATCCATGTGCTGCTGAGAAGAAAGTGCATTTGTTCTTTGTTGGATGGTATATTCCGTTAAGTCTAAATTATTGATTGTGTTGTTGAGATCTATAGTTTCTTTATTCAATTTTTGTTTGGACGATCTATCCAGTGGTGAGAGAGGTGTGTTAAAATCGCCTAGTATTATTGTGTTGTGGTCTCTTTGATTTCTGGAATTGAGAAGGATTTCTTTGACGTACGTGGATGAGCCAATGTTCGGGGCATAGATATTTATGATTGTTATGTCTTGCTGGTTTATGCTTCCCTTAAGCAGCATGTAATGTCCTTCTTTATCCCTTCTGACTAGTTTTGGTTTGAAGTCCACATTATCTGAAATGAGGATGGATACTCCAGCTTTTTTGCTGTGTCCGTGTGCATGGTATGTTTTTCCCCATCCTTTCACCTTTAGTCTATGGGTGTCTCTTTCTATGATATGAGTCTCTTGCAGGCAGCATATTGTTGGATTTTTCTTTTTAATCCAATCTGCCAGTCTGTGTCTTTTGATTGATGAATTCAGGCCATTAACATTCAGAGTTATTATTGTGATATGATTTGTATTCCCAGTCAATTGACTCATATTTGTTTTTGACATGATTTGGTTTCTCCTTTATTTGGCTATTCCTTTAGGCTAGCGCCTCCTGTTGCTGATTTGCATCGTTGTTTTTCATCTCTTCCTCATGGAATATTTTGCTGAGAATGTTCTGTAATGCCGGCTTTCTTTTTGTAAATTCCTTTAGGTTTTGTTTATCATGGAAGGATCTTATTTCATCGTCAAATTTGAAGGTAAGTTTTGCTGGGTATAAGATTCTTGGTTGGCATCCGTTTTCTTTCAGGGTTTGGTATATGTTGTTCCAGGCCCTTCTAGCTTTTAGGGTCTGGATTGAAAAATCTGCTGATATTCTTATTGGTTTCCCTCTGAATGTAATTTGATTCTTTTCTCTCGCGGCCTTTAATATTCTGTCTTTATTTTGTATGTTAGGTATTTTCATAATAATGTGCCTTGGTGTGGGTCTGTTGTAATTTTGTATGTCTGGAGTTCTATAAGCCTCTTGTACTTGGTTTTCCATTTCATTCTTCAGATTTGGGAAATTTTCTGTTATTATTTCATTGAATAGATTGTTCATTCCTTTGGTTTGTTTCTCTAAGCCTTCCTCAATCCCAATAATTCTTAAATTTGGCCTTTTCATGATATCCCATAATTCTTGTAGATTCTGTTCATGATTTCTTACCATCTTTTCTGTTTGGCCAACTTTGCTTTCAAGATTAAATAATTTGTCTTCAATATCTGAGGTTCTGTCTTCCAGGTGTTCTATCCTATTGGTTATGCTTTCTATGGAGTTTTTAACTTGGTTTATTGTTTCCTTCATTTCAAGTATTTCAGTTTGTTTTTTTTTTTCAATATCTCTAACTCTTTATTGAAATGATCTCTTGCTTCCCGTATTTGGTCTTTTAACTGTTGATTGGTGCGATCATTTAATGCCTGCATTTGCTCTTTCATCTCATCATTCAATGCCTGCATTTGCTCTTTCATCTCCTCATTAGCTTCCCTGATCGTTTTAATTACATACATTCTGAACTCCCTTTCTGACATTTCTTCTGCTGTGCTGTCATTGGGTTTTATTGATGTAGTATCTAGGTTTGTTTGGGACATTTTCTTCCCTTGTTTTCTCATATTGGTCAGTTGTCAGTGGGACCCTGAGATATTGCAGTTTTCCGCTATTGGCTTATAGTGTTCCGGTAGATTTCCAGTGTATCACCTTCCAGCCTTCAGTAGCCTGATGTCTTGGAGGAATCTGATAAAGCAGCCCATCCAAAGAAAACTGCCCCTAGCCCCCTACTGGTTCCACGGTTTGGAGCTGGCTCTGTGCAGAAAGGCTCTCACTGTGGGCCTGCACCGTGCAGCTGGCCGTGTGGGAGGAGCCCACTGCCAGAGTGTGGAAGGCTACCTTGGGAAGACTCTAGCTGCCCTGCCCAGCTCCGATAAGCCACCTCTATCTGGGCCTGCCTCCCGGGCCGAGCTTTACCCAGTGGGCAGACTCACCTGTGGCTCTATTTCAGTCCGAGTCTCTCAATGCCTCCCCTTCTTAACTCCTGGGTTCTCGAGCGACTGGGGGTACAGTCACCCCCTAGGCCGCCATCTTGGATCGCCCAGTGAAGAGAGCCTGTAGCCGGAGTGGGCAGAGCCGCCTGAAGTGGTATCTGGCTGCCCTGCCCTGATCCCAGAGGCTGCTTGCAGATCGAAGCTCTCTGTTGGTTCAGGGGCTTGTGGCTGGTTCTATGTAGAAAACCTCTCACTGGGCAGTCTGGTCTGAGAAGCTAGCCTTGAAAGGCGCCTCCCACCGCAGGGGTCCAGGCTACTTGGGGAGGTCTCCGGCCGCCCTATCCTGGTCCCTGAAGCTGCTTGTGTGCCAGAGTACGCTGTGCTGCGCTGGTTCCAGGACTTGGAACTTGTTCTGGTCAGAAAGGCTCTCACTAGCGGGCCGGCTCCGGGAACCTGGAGAAGCTGGCTGTGTGGGCGGGGCCCACCACTGGAGTGCGCAGGGCTGCCTGTGGAAGACTCTAGCTGCCCTGCCCAGCTCCGATAAGCCACCTCTATCTGGGCCTGCCACCCGGGCCAAGCTTTACCCAGTAGGCAGACTCACCCGTGACTCTATTTCAGTCCGAGTCTCTCAATGCCTCCCCTTCTTAACTCCTGGGTTCTGGAGCGACTGGGGGAGCAGTCACCCTCTAGGCCGCCATCTTGGATCGCCCAGTGAAGAGAGCCTGCGGCTGGAGTGGGCAGAGCCGCCTGAAGAGGTCTCTGGCTGCTCTGCCCTGATCCCAGAGGCTGCTTGCGGATCGTAGCTCTCCGTTGGTTCGGGGGCTTGTGGCTGGTTCTATGTAGAAAACCTCTGAAAATAATTCTGGAAGCAAGATTTCTTTAGAAAACAAAAAAGGAAAGCAGCAAGTATGTACCAACCACAAAGCTGCAGTCATCAAAGAAAAAAAAAATTATGATCACACTTAGATTTGCCCAGCCATGGATACATTTGACACCTACAAAGAAAAGTTGAAATGAGTGTTTTAGTTTTTTTTTTTTTAACTAATAATGCTCAGGCACCAGGAAACTAAGACAGACATAAAACAGAAATATGAAAGATTTTGCTCATCAGTACTGCAACCTACAGTGGTCCTGATAACAAGAATATACATTCCCAATAGCTGGGGAGGACTCAGCACACCCCTGGCATGAGCTCTCATATTAGACATCCACAGTGGAGGCAACAGGAAGCTCATTAGCAGGCATCACCAACGAGATCTATAAGAGCAGAGGATTACACTGCATAATAACCAAGAAAACCTGGCTTACAGACAAACGGGAAAAGCTTACTGGGTTAGATGTTAGAAGCCCTGGAGACTACAGAAGGGTAGGCCAGACTGACATCTAGAACAGTGCTATTGATTAGTTTTCCCTGGGGCTCTAGACCTGAGGAAATATACATTACAGTCTGATTTCTTGCTTATTGTTCTAGCTTGAATCCTAATCAATGTATTAAACTTTTACAATTCCTTTACTCAGGCAATTTCTTTGTTCCTTTTGCTTTCTATTTCCATTCCATTTATTTCTGATCAATCACATAGTAAGCATTTATAGAATTAATAATTTTGTTGAATATATTTGATACTTCTTTGCTGATATAAAGGAATGAAAAAGGCAATTATGATAAATATTCATTAAAGGGGATAGTCATTCATTAAATTTGCTTATTGGTTATTAATACTCTACTTCTCCTAAAATACTTTTTCAAATTCATAGATATTTGGTTTATAACTCTGTTCTATACTCAAACTTCTGTTTGGATAGGTAAGTGTGGAAATGAGATTATTAGACAAGAAATAAATATCTTTATTCTTTGCTTTAAGAAATTACTGAAAATCAATTAGTCAGGGCAAAAGTTTCCTCATCAGAGAAGAGTCTTTTCTATCAGGACCATGACTATTCAGTTGGGTGAAGAGATTACTGATTATACAAAAGTGTTTAGCAAGACTTGACTCAAGACTGACATGTCACTCTGTCCATCAACACTAAATTATGATGTCACAAACTATGTCCAATCATCAGTTCTCCTCCTTGAAAAATCTCATCACAAGCTCCCTGAGCATAGATCTGATAGGGAACAAGTGCTATTTCATAGTTATCTCCCTTCTGAGAAACTACTAAGAGTTGTTAAGGTAGTACCCTCCCTTAATGGTATGGTCAATAAAATTAGCTTTTTGATTGGCATGGTTCAGCAATCATTTGGGGAGTCAGCAGCTGACAATCTTAACTGTGTCACTGAGATTCACCACCCCTTCCCCACCATCACCAGCATCTTCACGACTTGTGTCTCAGTGTACTCCTCTCAAGCTCCTCAAGTTTTCTGATAAGGGGGTGGGGTCTTGGAGCCTCAAAATTTCTTCTTAAAAATACAGAATCATTTTAGAAATATTTTATCTTTTTAAATTTTAAAAGTTTTGTTTGATTAAAATATGCTTACTTACCAATACTGCTATAGATTATCTGTATCTATTTGTTTTCTCTATCTTTTGTAGTAAGAGTATACCAAAAATTTAGAGGACAGAGAGCAGATGATAAGTCCATGTCTCAAGCAAACTCCACGTGTTCACATAGACTTATCACACAGTTGTCCTTCCAGGCACATATTGCCTGGGGTAGCTAATGGATAGCTTGAAGAAATTTTCATCAATCTTGCCTGATCTTGTTCCTAAGTGTGTAGTTCTAAAAGAGATCTTTTCACAAAGCAAGCCACTTAAAATGAAGTGCCCCTTTGTCAATCTCCAACTTGTCACTCTAGTGGACCACTCAAGTTGGTGGTTCTATACCCAAAGTATAAGAGCAACTTTTTCTACCAGTCACTGGGCTCATCATGAAGAGGATAGCCAGAGGTTCATCTCAGTGTCTACTGATACCTTTGGACTGGATTCCTGTATCTTACCTGATTTTGCCCCATAAATCGAATTTTAGTGTTTATTTTTCTAAAAAACCTAATTGTGCCAATTATAATTTTGAATTATTGTGGCTATTTAGGACAACTTGTATTATTAATAAATTTGTTCTTATGAGACGTACCTTGGAACAAAAATAGAGTAAAATCAACAACATTAATCAAATGAATTTTACTTTGTATGAAGGAACTCCTACAAATAAATGCAGATTTCAAGATTGTTTCCTAAAAGCTACTGGTCACTACACATGAAAATGTAGGAAAAAAAACTTTCCTCTCTCTTTCTCTCTCTCTCTCTCTCTCTCTCTCTCTCTCACACACACACACACACACACACACACCCCAGAGATTGAATCCAGGGGTGTTTAACCAGTGAGATACATCTTCAGCCCTTTTTATTTTTCATTTTGAGACAGGGTCTTTGTAAGTTGCTTATACCCTCACTAAGTTGCTTAGACCCTTGCTAAATTGCTGAGGTCAACATTGAATTTGCCATCCTCCTGTTTCAGGAGGCATTAGAGTTATTATAGCTGCTGGTATTATAGGCATGTGCCTGTGGTTCAGGGTTTAGTCCATGGTTGGCTGACCCTGTTCCTCTGTAACTAAGGTAAGGTGGAATATCATGGCAGAAGGGTGACTGCACAGGAAAGCTGCTCAGCTCATGGTGGCAGGAAGCAGAGAAAGAAAGGGGAAGGTGCCACAGACAAGATGAACCCTTACAGGACATGCCCCCTGTGACCCACCTTCTCCAGCCAGTCTCCACCTGCCTGCAGTTACCACCTAGCTGATCCATTCAAACTAGGATGGACTGATGAGGTTATAGCTCTCACAATCCAATCATTTCATCTCTGAATATTCCTGCAGTTATACAGGAGCTTTTGGGGGACACCTCATAGCCAAACCATAACAAGGAATTCATACAATTTCTCACTTGGCTTTTTCATTAAATTGGACACAATATAAATCAGAACAGATGACTTGAAACACTAATTTTTAAAACAGAAATATATGCTGTCTTAGAAGAAGAGTGTTGTACTTAGATCCCAACAGGCCTCTCTGAAACACAGATAATTATTATTATGGAGAACCAGTATGGAAAAAGATCTAACAAAAAAAACGTAGTGAAATTGGGTAATATAATTATACTTTCTGTGAGAGTTAATTTGATGTGCCATCTCCCCTGAGTTACAGGATGCACAGATGTTTGTCAATCAATATGCTGGGCATTTCTGTGAGGGTATTTTTGGATGAGATTAAAATTTAAACATGGTAGACTTAGTAAATCAGATTGCCCTTCCTAATATAGAAAGGCCCCACTCCATCAGCTGAAGGTCTTAATAGAACAAAAAACTGCCTCTACTCTATTTAAGAAAGAATTCTTCTTCCCTGACTCCCTTTAGACTGAAATATCAGCACTTTCTGGTATTTGATACTTGAGTGTGATGAACTTTGAACTGGAATTACTTCATGACCTACCTTGACCACTCAACCTTCTGAGTTGCTCTCATGAGCCCTAACATACTCACAGAGCTACTTCTATATGTAAATTCTTGAAGTTAGATGAATTGTTTTCCTTTTGATTTAATTCAAATACTCTTGGCTTCCAGATTAGGAGCACAAACTCTGGCCATAAATACCTCATATCTGTCTGTGCATAGTCTGTAGCCATGACTTGTACAGGTTTAAATGCTAATGCACCACTGCCAACTTACCAAATAATTCTAAACATAATTAATCACCAAAACAAATGAGGAAATGTGATGCTTGTTTTAGAGACTGCAGCCACCAAACCAAGAAAGTTGGTACATAATCAAAATATGTTCACCAGCATTGCAGATCCATTTTGATCACTCCCTCTACTCAGACTAAAGAGCCATTCTGAGAGGATGGGAAATGTGGCCACCTACCTCTGCTCAGATCGACAATTAGAGATCACCTATACCAACAACATAAAATATTTTCTAGAAAATTACTACCCAGGAATATAAGCTATTGACTAATAAAGACTATAACTTCTTCAGAAAATTCCTTTAAGCAATTGGTATAGGAAAAACAGTTTGCTCATCTGGGCTAAGAGCTCACCTTTCAAGACTGTATTGCTGACCTGACCAAAAACTTCCATATCAAACAACTGTTTATTTGTCAAGACTCATTTCACTGTGCCCACCAATTTAACTTTTATGGCATACAACTTGCTCAGTTCTAGTAAGTTTTCTGCAGGGAAAGACACTGCACCACTTGAATCAGATCCCACAGTTCTATTAGCATCTTTTCCTTGCATTCCTCTTCCTCTTTGATACTAGTATTGTGACCCTCAGAAAGGCATTTGTTCTTGCTACAGTAGAACCAATAATCTCAGCTTTCTCCACCTTTTGTTTGTTCGCAATCATTTGATGGGTTGGCACCAGTGGGATCGATAGGCACATTTGTTTCTAAACAACCTGGTTAAATTTACCAATATAGCAAGATAAAAAGAAAAAGAAAAAAGAGAAATCATCAACCATTGTAGCTACAAACTTCTCTATGATATGATATGAGCTTCTCTATTATCCTAATTTTACTGTTGTATGAGGATAAATAAATGCTATTTGGGCATACTAGTCCCTAATTTTATTACTCCTCTGCTCAAATGTTTTAGTATTCAATATGTTAAATAAAGTAGAGTGGTAGGACAATAATCATAGGGGAAAATGTCCAAAATATGCATCTTGGAGGTCTATATAGTTGAAATTATGACCAACTTACTAGATTTCATGTCAGAAAATCTGAAATTGATGTCTAGTTCTACTTTTTGTCTATGTAATTTTTGGAGGAGTCACAGATTGTTTATTTCTTCTCTCTCCAAATTAGACAAAAATATCTACTAGTCAATTATGATTTTGACTGTTTTGTATCAGGAAGTGTTCCAGGAAATAGAAATGTATTTAATGCATTTCAAGGATACACAAAATCATTATATTGAATAATGTGTGTAAGATAAATTTAGAAAATTAATAAAGTAATACAAATATGCAATGTGTTCTCATATTTATCATTTCTAATATTATCTTGAATCTCTAATATGCAAAATCAACAGTGTTGAAATTATTAAGGATCTCAAGTCTTGAACTTTTTTGAAAAAAGGAGTCCTTCAATATAAATTTTTGGTCAATATGAATTTATCAGATTTCACACGAACAGCATAAAATACTGTGATCAGAGCCTGTGAAAAATAATGTTGAAATTATATTCTGACCTCTTCCAAGACCTCTTCCTATGCAAAACTAAATAGATCATCATTTATTTTATAAATACAACATTTTAGATGAAATGCACTTTTTAAAACTGGAGTAAATTTTGAAAAATTTACCATTTTAAGTCTTCAAGTTTACAGTTCTGTGGGATTAGGTCTGTTTACACTGTGGTACAACAATTGCCACCATCCATTCAAAACGTTTTCATCTCCCCCAAGTGAAACTCTGTACCTGTTAAACACTAACCCCCACTTTCTCCTCTCCCATCACCAAGTGACCCTCATTTCCATTTTTGTTTTATAAATTTGGCTACTCTTGTTACCTCATATGATATTACATATAACATTTTTCCTTCTGTGACTGGTTTATTTTATTACCTAGTTTGACATCTTCAAGGTTCATACACATTATTGTATCTGTCAGAATTTACCCCCTTTTTGAAGCTAATTAATTATGTATTATATTTATATAGCTCAGTGTGGTGATCCATACATCTGTGAATGGACACTCAGGTTACTTCCACTTTGGACTGTCATCAACAATACTGCTGTGAACATGGCTGTAAAAATATTTGTTTGAGCCCCTGCTTTTCCTTTTGTTTATATAACCTGAAATAGAGTGCCTGGATCATATGGCAATTCCATTTTACTTTTAAAGAAATTGCCATTCCATTTTCCATAAGTGTTGCACCATTTTATATTCCCATCTGCAATGCACAGGAGTTTTGATTTTCCCACATCCTTATCAGCATCTGTTATTTTCTGGTTTTGGGGAAATTGCCATCCTAACAATTTTGAAGTGACTTTGACTTGTGTTTTTTGATTCGTGTTGTGGTTTTGATTCATGTTGTCCTAATGATTACAATATTGAACATCTTTTCATTTGCTTAGTGACTGTATAATTGTATATTCAAGAACTGTGAGCACACTTTTATTAGTTGTTTGTTTTGTTATTGAGATGTACTACTTTCTGTATTCTGCATATGACTGCCTTATCAGATAGAATACACAATTTGCAAATATTTTCTGCCCTTCTCTCTGTTGCCTGTTTATTCTATTAATAGTAAACTCTGATACATGTTTCTAAATTTTAGGAAGTCCAATATTGAAGCCATAATTCTTAACTCTTCCCTGTAATAGACATGAGAGTGAATCCAATTTCCTAAGATTTTACTGTAAAGAATTATGTTGGAGCTATACATTTTATGAAAGCCAGCATTTTTTCGAACAATCTGTCCATTTACCACTGTGAGGAGAAAATGGATTTGGATAACTCTGTTAAAATCAGTCCAAGGAAGAATGATCCACTGCACTCTTCACTTCAGGATAAAGAAAAATTTGAGGTATTTCATGTTTAGTGAGAAATGGAACAAAAACGAAAAACAGATACATCTTTCCAAGTTGGAGCTGTGACACAGGCACAGGCGGAACCAAGAAGTACCACAGAGCTGGGTCTTGTTTTGCCCACAAGCATGAGGGCCCTCCTGCTGTGCTCTGCCAACAGCCATTTTTTTTTTCTATGCAAACAAGTGACATTTCCACAGTAAAATAAGTAGCCCTATTATTGGAAGCGAATAAAAGAAAATATAAGTAAAATATGTTGGGTCTACTCTGTGGAGTACTATCCAATGTGTAGAAATCATAAACTATTCAGCAGCATGCAAAACTATTAAAAAGAGTAAAAAGTGAAAATTATTAATGAGATTGGGTATTTTTAGCAATTAAATTTATGTAAATTACAAACTATACGAGTAGTTCTGCTATTTTTGATCAATGTTCAAATCCAGACCTATTGTCATTCAGGAAGGAGTTAAGCATGAATCTAGGAACATGTCTATTAATTCTTCCTCATATTCTAACTAACAGAGTAAATGCCAAGGACAATTGGTTATGATTCCATATAAATTACATCTTCTCTTCCAACAGCAAACAATAGGTTTAAAGTAGTTTGGCCAAAACACCACAGGATATGATCTCTTGGCTTACATCTTATTTTAACTGTGTTGCCTAAGCTCTGAAATATACTTGTACTTCACCTGTAGAAAGGTAATTACTTGTTCCCTACATATTTGGGGGGGATAAAGATGAATACTTCAAATAAAGTAAAACTGGATCTTATAAAATAGAAAATAAATAACACATGAAAGTTACCTATTTTACAAAGATAAAAATTCAAAAATATCTAATAGATGTGGTTGCTTTTGAAAGGGGGAAAGATATGGGTAATAATGATAAAGCCAAATAAATGTATAATTAAATGAGAGGCTTTGCATAGGCCAAAGATAACAGTGTGCTATGAAGTAAGAATTAAAAATAAGTGCACTCTCTCCCAATATGGTCCCATCTTTTCTAAAAAAAAAAAAGAAAGAAAGAAAGAAAAGAGTAGACATTATGGAAATGTAATGAAGAATATCAGTGACTAAAATGGCTAGGAGGTCAAGATGGGGACAACATAATGAAGTCCATAGTTTGAAGTTTCTCATAGGAAAAAGGTGACCCTACAATGTGCAGTCTTTTTGGAGAAGCAAATGAAAGCAAGGTTAGAAGGGCAGAGAATGAAAGTGAAGCACATGCAGCAAAGTGAAGTTTTGAATGTAATACAAAAACAGAGAGTGACGCCAAAGGGAATTTAGAGAAGCAAAAATAATATAAAAAGCAGCAGAAGGAGAAAAAAATTGCAAAACTGAAAAAGTGTTTAGATAAAAAATGTAGGAGAAAGTTGAAATAGTTGTAAGATGATTCACAGGTATCGTGGATAAACTACAATACCTATATGCTGATAAAGGAATTCAGTGACTTTGTAGGATTCCTCAAGATACAATATAATTACAGAGATAATGAAAGAGTAGGGAAGTGTTTTGTCTTGTTTCATTCAGTTGTTTTAATTCCAAGCAAGACTTCAATGTTAATGGGTAAATTAATAGTTCTGAATTTTTAGTAGGCTTCACAATCACCTGAAATGCTTTTTAAAGCACAGATTGCTGGACTCCATTCCAATAGTTTCTAAATCAAAAGGTCTGTGGTGTGTTGATGCTTATGCTACAGGTCTGGGGACCACTTTTGAGAATGAGTGGTCTCAACAATGTTAAGAACAATTTATCTAAGTAATTATTTTTAAATACCTAGCTGACTGCATTGTGTTTTCCCTGGGAAAGCTTTCCCATACAAAAAATCTTTGCTTAGACCAGAAACTCAAGTTCTTTTATGTGAGGAATTAACAAGGTTGATTTATTTTGAAAGGGCAGGTTAAGCCATAGTTTTTAAAAAGTCAATGAGAAAGGAAAGAATTTAGGGAGACTTTAGCTTTAAATTCAAGATGAAAAAGTGATCCAAAGTCTAAGACCAAGATTTGAGATACATTATAAAGAATAATAAGGATACTTGGGTCATAGACCAGAAAATCTTAGTAACAGAAATGCTTTGGCATAGTGTGATGGTTAAAAGCATACTCTTAAGAATTGGTGGACCTGGGTTCCAGTTCTGTCTCTTATTTAATAATTGTTCTGTGGCAAAATTATCTAACATTTTTCATCCTGGTTTCCTTATTTTAAGATGGGAATGATCACATGCAGCTCTATTAATCAGGATAGGCAATCTGTTGAAGAAACACATACCCCAAATTCAGTGGCTTGACACATTAACTTGATTTCTTGCTGTCATA